>NC_041686.1:344871-644871 GCF_900005765.1 Plasmodium relictum | reverse complement strand
CGTAGATATAAAACAGAAGATGTAACAAAAACCAAAGGAAATGAATTTGAAGATTATTTTTTAAAAAGGGAACTTTTAATGGGAATATTTGAAAAAGGATATGAAAAACCATCTCCTATACAAGAAGAAAGTATCCCCGTTGCTTTGGCAGGAAAGAATATTTTAGCTAGAGCAAAAAATGGAACAGGGAAAACAGCTGCTTTTGCAATTCCTTTATTAGAAAAATGTAACACTCATAAAAATTTTATCCAAGGTATTTTATACAAAGAAATGGGGAAAAAAAAAATTTCCTTTTACTTTTTACAGTTTCTATATCATTATTTATTTTATTTTTTTCTCCTTTTATAGGATTAATATTAGTACCGACAAGAGAATTAGCACTGCAGACGTCAGCAATGATAAAAGAGTTAGGAAAGCATATGAAAGTTCAATGCATGGTAACAACTGGTGGAACATCATTAAGAGAAGATATAATGAGATTATATAACGTTGTTCATATATTATGCGGGACTCCAGGTCGTATCTTAGATTTAGCAAATAAAGATGTGGCAAATTTATCAGGATGTCATATAATGGTAATGGATGAAGCAGATAAATTATTATCTCCTGAATTTCAACCTATTGTTGAAGAATTAATGAAATTTTTGCCCAAGGAAAAGCAAATTTTAATGTATTCTGCTACTTTCCCAGTTACAGTAAAAGAATTTAGAGCCATTTATCTATCTGATGCTCATGAGATAAATTTAATGGATGAATTAACTTTGAAAGGAATTACTCAGTATTATGCTTTTGTTAAGGAAAGACAAAAAGTTCATTGCTTAAATACTTTATTTGCAAAATTACAAATTAACCAAGCTATTATTTTTTGTAATAGTATAACTAGAGTAGAATTATTAGCAAAAAAAATCACCGAATTAGGTTACAGCTCCTTTTATATCCATGCTAGAATGTCACAAACACATAGAAATCGAGTTTTTCATGATTTTAGAAACGGGGCTTGTAGATGTTTGGTTTCTTCCGATCTTTTTACTAGAGGTATTGATATACAATCAGTTAATGTTGTAATTAATTTTGATTTCCCAAAAAATTCAGAGACTTATTTACATAGAATTGGTAGATCTGGTAGATATGGGCATTTAGGATTGGCTATTAACTTAATTACATATGAAGATCGTTTTAATTTATATAAAATTGAAATAGAATTAGGTACAGAAATACATCCTATTCCTAATGAAATAGATCCATCTTTATATACGTAATTCATATTATATATATTATAATTATTATATATTTCTTATTCGTATATATATTTATATAGATAATTGTAAACATATCATATCCTTTATCTATTTATTTTACTGCACTTTTTTTTTAAATAATACTGACACTTATATTGGAGTATAAATTAATTAAACATAAACAAAACTTATACAATAGATTTTATTTATATGTATTTGTACATTTTTTTTTTTTTTTTTTGTTAAAATATTATTTATCATTGCACTCAAACACAAAAAATAAATATAATTGATTAATTAGAAATTATATTTTTTTTTTTTTTATATATAAAATACCAATTGAAACATATTTATACTTATAAAAACTTCATGCATAAATCATTGAATTATGTAAAGAAACATTTTATATAAAACCAAAAAGACGAATACTTATTTATATTTTAAAAAAAATGAATAATTTTTTTATAAAGAACAAAGTACATGTAATTTTAAATATATATATAGGTACACAATATTATTACGTTACTTCTGTTATATTTAAGTTAAAAAATGCACAAATTCATAATATTAATTTTAGAGCTCTTTATATAATTATACAGTTATTTCCTTTTTTCATATTTCCTCATATATAAAAATAAAAATTGTTGACTTTTTTTTTATTAAAATTTTCTAGAGTTTAATTTGATATATATCATTTTAACAATAATTTTTTTTATTTATATTATATTTTCTTTTATAGTGAGCAATTATAATAATTATTTGCATAATTCCTTCTTTAAGTATATTTTATTTTGTTCTATTTTAATAGATGTTCAAGGATTTTTATTTTTATTGTAACTGGTATAATTTAATACTATTTATATATTGTTACACCTTAATAATTAATTTTACACTTTCATTTTATTTTGAATTATTTTTAACCATCTTACACATTATAATTTTTAGCTTATTATGATTTTCATTTTATGCAAATTTAATTTTATTATAAGATAATATAAAAAATATCGCCTTCATACAATATTTTTAAAAAGTTTTTTTAAAAAACAAAAAATATTATTAATAAAACATATAAGTAACTTACCAATAAAACGTGCTTTTTTAATTAAGTTTATATAAACTTAAATAAACTCAAGTTTATATTAATTCAATTTAAATCCCAAAATTGTGCTCATTTATTTTATTTTTTTTTCTGATTACGAAAAAAATATATATATATATATATAACAAAAAGGAAAATACTGTAATAAAAACTTTATTTGACTATTTTATTATTAGAAAATGAGCCATGTATTATTTTTTAATTAAAATAGAAATGCATATCTATTAACAGAAGTAAAAATATTTTAAGTTTTATATATATTAACATCTTTATAAGTAGAATATTATATAAGACAAAAAAAATTTTACTTTCATTACTATAAAAAAATTAAAAAAATTATCATTACAATTCCCGTATAAAAGGATAAAGAAAAAGAATCATTTTATTGATACTTATAATTAAAAATCGAAAAAATAATATTTTTTTTATTTTTACGTTTCTTCAAATTATTTTTTAAATATATTTCAATAATACATATGCATATACTTTTTTAATATTTTATAAAAATGAATTGTTATTATTCAAAACTAAAAAGAATATTATATACGCTTTCTTTTTTCTTTTTTAAGAATTTTATTAAACTTTTTACACATAGACATATATATTACAATTTTAACTAATTTTAGATAAAAAATGAAAATATAAATTTTTTTAAATTTATTTTAAAAATTAAGAAAAAAAAAATTATAACACAATACAAAAATTTAATCATTAAAAAGATATTAAAATAGACTATAATAATAAGGCTAAAACATAACATTATATACATTAGCATAAAGAATATACGTACATTTTCCAATATATATTTTTTTTTTTGCTAAATAAATATCTACAAACTTTTTTAATACTTATTTAATTCATAATTAATATATATTTTTTTCATTTTAAACATTTTAAGAATATGAATATGTGAAAGTTTTAGTATTTTTTTAATCTTTTCTTAAATTGCCGCTTAAATCTAATTATTTTATACTATCATTCAGTTTACAAATTAAAAGATAAAATTATACTTTTAATTCAACGATTATAAAATTTGAAAATATATCTTTCAATATATAAAAATGGAAAAAATTAAAAAAAAATTAAAAAACTAACATTAAATATATTTAAATAGATGTAATTTATAAGAAATGTATCAAAAAATTAACATTTTTATTATTATGCTCGAGATGAAGATTTAAAAAAAAAAAAAGCTTAAAAATATGAAATTGCTATTTTATTGAAAATCCAGAATTATCGAAATAATAATTTGGAACATTTTTTATTTATGCGATGTAAGTGCGACGATACGAATACTTTTTTTTTTAATTGAGTAAAATGTCTTAAATTTTTTTTTTATTTATATATTTTTTATAACTTTAAGTAAAAATAAATGCAAAAACTATTTTAAAAAAAAAACAATACTACATTAAAATTATTTTTTGCATATTATACTTGACAAGCATTTAAAAAAAAAAAAAATTTTGAAAGCATTTAAAATTTTTTTTTTTTGTATATAATTGTTCAAATTATAAATAAAATTATAAGAATATTTAATAAAAATATTTATGTAAATTTTTTTTTTATCTAATAATATTATATTAAAAATTAAAAATTTTTTTTTTTACAAATATATATAAATAAAAAATTATAATTTTTTTTATTTGAATATAACTTTCCTTTTTTTAGAAAATATTCTTAATTTTTTTGTATAAATTTTTATTTCTTTACTTTTTTTTTAATAATATATCTTTAACTTAAATAAACATGGAAGTAGCAGGAAAAGTGTGTGGTAAAGTGGGAGGAAAAGTTGGTGGAAAAGTTCTTGGTCTTGGTAAAGGAGGAAAAGGGAAAACAGGTTAAATTTTAAAAAAATAAAGTATATATATGTAAATAAATAAGTGCATATATTCGTTTACTTAGAAAAATGTACACAATTTTATTTAAAAAAAAAAAAAATACTGAATTGTGTATGAACTACATTATTGTTTATTTAAATTATTTTACTTTTTTTCTTTTTATAAAAAAAAGTATATTTATAAAATCATTCAATTTTTTGAAGAAATAAGCACCAGAAATATGTTTATGTAACATTCAATTTTTTTTTTTACACAGGGTCAGGTAAAACTAAAAAGGCTCCATTATCCCGCGCATCAAGGGCTGGCTTACAGTTTCCTGTTGGTAGAGTGCACAGAATGTTAAAGTGCCGAATATCATCAGATGGAAGAGTTGGATCAACTGCTGCTGTTTATGCTGCAGCTATTTTAGAGTACTTAACTGCTGAAGTTTTAGAGTTAGCAGGAAATGCAACAAAAGATTTGAAAGTTAAGAGAATTACACCCAGACATTTACAACTAGCTATCAGAGGTAATTTATAATTTTTTTTTTTTCACATTAATGAATGCTTCATTAAATAAAGAAATATACAAAAGCACATATATATATATATATATATATATATAAAATAATTTGTAAATGCATTCATAAAAGTATTTTATATTTCAATTTTTAATATATAAAAGTATAATATTTAAATAATTCTTTTGTTTCATATAGGTGATGAAGAATTGGATACACTTATAAAAGCAACAATAGCAGGTGGTGGTGTTATTCCTCATATACACAAAGCTTTAATGAATAAAGTACCAGTTCCACCTACAGCTACCAAAAAACCCAAAAAAAATTGAAGGAGAAAATTTATTTATTAAAATAAATATACAACATTATTTTTCTTTTTTTTTTTTTTTTTACTTTTGTATATATCAACTTGCATACGTAAATCTTAAAATTTATATATTTTTTAATTTTTAAATAAATATGTTCTTTTTCCTACAGTATCATTATTTTTTAAGGTTAATGCAAAATAGTGTTTTATTCTGTACTTTTCACTTTTTTTTAAGATCATCATTATTTTTGCACATACTTTTTTTTAATTTTCATTCCAAATTGCTAAAGATTGCATTGATAAAAATTTTATTAAATGTCAAAAAAAAAAGTTAATTTTTTTTTAAATCTAAGAAAATAGGATGTTTGTGCATATGTACTATAAATATAGGAAATTATGTTTCATTTTTTCTTTTTTTTTTTTTTTTATTTTATTCTTTTTTTAAAATTACTTTTCCATAATGAATAAAATGAAATAATTTAGTTTTTCATATATATATTTTTTTTTTCTCATGTAATTTTCAATTTTTTTCTATTAAATGTTAAAATTCACATTTAAAAAAAGTATGAAGCAAAATGTACAATAAAAACAAAATGTTCCTATTTCTGAAGAAAAGAAAAAAAAAATTAAATAATTATATAGATAGTTATTCAAAAGCTACCTATTTTGCAAAATTATAATTTAAAGATTTAAGACATAAAAAATTAAGGAAATAAATAACCTTCGAATTTATAATGCATTCATAATAAAACACAATAAATATAAAGAATACTGATTTTTTTTTTTTTTTTGTAATATAGGTATGTTTCATTTTTCATTGCTTTTCATTATTTTTCTTTTTATTTTAAATATATTATTTTTGTAAAATTTAAAAATTGATAAAAAGTATAAAATTATTATGTTACAATAATATTTACTACTCTGAAAATTAATTTTTTTTTATATATATTAATTATAAAACATCCATTTCTAAAATTTTTTCTAATAATTAAATTTTAAAAAAATTTTTAACATTCATATAAAATAAGAATTTTTTACATAATATATTTATTAATGCGATAAATACCTTACCTATTTCTTAAAAGAAACTTTATAAAAAAAAAAATGATGATTAATAAAAAAACTGCATATTTTAAGTTTTTTTTTTTTTTAAAGTCATAAATATATTTAATAAAAAAAAATTAATAAAAATGAGCCTACTGTGCTTTTAAAAAAATGGAAGAAATAATTCTTTTAAATTTTAGGAGATTTAGAGAGTCAAAATAAAAAAAAAAATGATAATAAACTATTGTTATAGTTAATATGTTTAAATATTTAAGTAGATTTCTTACTTATGTATTTTATTTGCTAATATTTTATATATGTTTTATGAATTCATATGGAGTAGATATAAAAAAACGTTTAATTATTCATTTTTTTATATCTAATAAATCATTTAACGAAAATTTTACTTTTCCAAGAAGAAACCATAAAATAAAATACTTAAATAAAGAATATAGAGAATACTGCAAGAACAAATGTAATCATTATAAAAAAAAAGTTGTAAATAGTAAAAATAGAACAAAAAAACTAATTATGCATTTAACGAAATATAAAAATAATGAAGATGTTGAAAGCAAGAATGAAAATAAAACAACATTATACAAAGGAGTAGAAGCAGTGAAAAACATATCAAGAAAAAAAAAAAAAAAAAAAAAAACTTGTAAATATGAGCAAAAGGAACATATAGAAAAGATAAAAAAAGTAGAAAGAAAGAAAAAAAATGAAGAAAATATTGATAAAAATAAAGAGGCAGAAAATACAGAATCATATAATGAAATAAAAGAAATAGTTAAAAATGACAAAGCTAATTTCATAAATAAAAATGAAACAAATAATTTTTCAAATGAAAAAAATGAAATTATTCATAATATAATAGGTGAAGAAGCATATGCTTTAGAGAAAAATAACTTTAAAAAAGATGAAAATAAAAAGCATCTAAAGGATGATTCAATCAGGAAAAAATTATCTGATTTAGCAAAGTTGAGATGGAAAAATGAAGAAGAAAGGAGGAAGCTATTACAAGGTAAAAAAAAATTTAAGCATTCAGAGAAAACAAAAAAATTATTATCTTATAAAATAAAGTTAAAATGGACAGATGAAAAATATAGAGAGAAAATTTTAGAAAAAGCGAGAATTTTTAACCAAGATGAAAATACCAAAAAAAAAAAATCATTAATATTAAAAGAAAAATGGAAGATAAAAGAATTTAGAGATAAAATGTTAAGTAATAGAAAACCATTTAGTTTAGAAAGAAGAAAAAAAATTTCTGAGATAATAAAACAAAAATGGAAAGAAGAAGACTACAAACAAAAGACATTGCAGGCAATAAAAGATAATTATAAAAAACGAAAATTACAAGTTGGATTAAATCCAAACTTAAATTATATTCAAAATTTGATGCTATTTAAAAAGGTATAAAATAAAAATGTAAATTATTTTTTAAATCATTTTTATACTATTTAAAAATGAACATTTTCTAAGTATATATTTAAATAATTAAAAATTTGTCTATTTAATTTATTGAAAAAGTGTTAATTGTGAATTTATTTTCATTACTTTTTAGTTAGGTATGTGTGCTCCCAAAATAAGATGCTTCCCTAATATACATAAAGAAAAACTAAGAAACAAAAAAAAAAAAAAAAAAGACAAGGAAAACTATAAAGAAAAATGGAAAAACATCTATGATAGTATTTTGGATAAAAATGAATTTCAAAATTCTTTATCATATTTAAACAAAATAGAGAATTTAAGTGTAAGTACAAATTTATAAATATATGGAATGAATAAAAAAAAAATTAATTGTAAAAAGTTAATATTTGCTTTTCTTTTTAAACTTAAAAAAATATTATAAACTTGATTTAAAGTTACTATTTTTTTTTTTTAAACACTAAATACTTTATTTATATTTAATTTTTTTTTTCATCTTTTTCTTATGTATTAATATGAAATATGTTAAAATTACTTGTTATCTTATTATTTTCTTCATTTATTTCCCACCTTATTTTTATTTATTTTACTTTATTCTATTCTATTTTTTTTTTTTTTTTTTGTTTTGTTTTGTGTATGTATATATATGAAAAATATCATATTTCATATATATGTCTACATATTTTCTTAAATAAATATTTACTCCTTATTTCATTTTTTTTATATTCTTTTTTTCTATTAACTCTGATAATTATCTTTAAATTTTAATTCTTTCTTTAAAGCATTCATAAACTTCATATGCATTCGTATTTTTTATATTATTATATTGTAAACTTAATACTACACGTTGTTCTTTGCTATTTTTATGATGTCTTAACCCCTTTTCTCTGTAATTTTTGATAGGAAATTTTTTTAAAAGCTTTATTAGTTTATTAATATAAATCGAATTTTTTAAATTATTATGGTCTAAGTTTATAAATACATCATGAATTTTATTTTTTTGTTTTTTATGTTTTTGTAATTGTAATATGTGCTTGAAATATTTATAAGTAATTGGAAAACTTTCGTTATCAATTTTATTCATGGAAAAGTCTAATGTTTCAACTACTACGAAATTGCATGTACAAAAACTAGATAAAAAAGAAGAATATAGTGAGCTGTTAATGTTATTCCCAGATAATAATAATTTACGCAACTTTAATTTTTTGACTTTTTTAGTAGTGAAGGAATCACTCTTTACTGTATTTGTTAAGGCAAATGATAATGTTATTAAACTTTTATAAGTGAAGTTATTCCATCTTAAATCTAATATTCTCATATTATTTAATTTATTTTTTTTTATTAATGTAGAAATATACATAAGTGCATTGTCATTTAATTTATTAGAACATAATTTTAAAACTTTTATTTTATTCAAATCCATGTAATCCAATGACTTCCTAGTAAAACTAGAAACGCATTCATTTAATTCTTGTAAAGAATCTTCTGAATCATTTTCTTCATTACATGAGGAACTATGTATATTATATGTATTAATTTCATTATATTCACTATTTTCTTTTTTATTTTCTACTTCCTCATTTATTTTCAATGGGTTACTCAATTCTTTTAGTTCATTTTTTTCTTCATTATCAATTCTGGATTCACTGAATAGTTCCAACTTAATTGGTTCTATTGAATTATTCAAATTTTCTTCACTATTTACACCATTTGTTTCTTTGTATAAATTATTGTCGCACTCCTTTCTTATAAAATGAAATAAAAAATTTTCTTTATCTCTATTATTATATTTCTTTTTTATATTAATATTTTCTTTATTTAATGATATTCTACCTAAATTTTCACTTTTTAAATCATCAGAAAAACAAGATATTTTTTTTTTTTTTTGTTTCATTGAAAAATAATCGTAAAAACCATATTGGTCAAAAAAAATTAAATCTTTTTTATTTTTATCATAAAAACTATTTTTTTTATTTTTTATTTTACTGACCTTTTTTTTGGAAGAATTTTCGAATGTATCATTATTCATACATAAATTTTCTACTTTATTTTTATTATTTTTTTTCTTTTTATCACAATCACGATTTTGTTTCTTAATATAATTTGCGTTAAAATATACTATAAAGTTTTGATTACATTTATTATAGTTGTCTATATCAACTATTTTATCATCTATAATATTATTGCATTTAAAATGCACATATTTCAAATTATTACTCTTAAAGTAATTTAAAAATATCATAAAATAAGAATAATATAAATGGCATCTTATTATTTTTATTGTATGAACGTTTTTAAAAATAAACAATAGCAAGGATAAAAAAAAGCATATAACATAATTTATAAAACAATCATTTATATATATACTATCAATATCACTAACTTCTTTCTTTAAAAATTTCATAAAAATATATTTTATATAAGACAACATCTTATTGAAATCATTAATTTTTGATAAATATATGCATTTACTTTTCAATTTTTTTTTAAATTTGTTTTGTATATTTTTTAATTTTGTATTTTTTAAAAATAAAAAAATATCAAATATGTTAGTTTTATTGCTTTCACAAAATTTAAAAGGTGATTCAAAAGAATTTCCATTAATATTTTTATTATCACTATCAAAAAAATTACTTGTTTTTGTCTTGTTTATATATGCATTTAATGATGACAATAATCTTTTATTGTTAATTTTATGGGAATTTATTTCTTCTTTAATATTGTTATTTATAGTATAATTTTTATTGATTCTCCTTTTATTTTTTTTTTGTTTGTAGTTATTTGAATTGGAAATACTGTTTTTATAAAGAAAAGATGTTTCCATATCATATAAATCATTAATTCTTTTCATTTTTTCAATTGTTTCATTTTCTGCTTTTTTATCTTTAGGATTTATTTTTATATATACATTTTTCTCTTTACTTTTCTTGTATCTTAATTTACTCCATTTCTTTAATAATAACGCCTCATTTTCCGAGAATGAAAAATTTAAATGGTTACTGCGTAGCAAAAATGTAAATAAGCATTTATTTATTTTATTAAAATAATATTTTTTTAATTCTTTTCTAACTATTTTTTGGTATGTTAAATATTTTATCAGATCATTGAAATCCTTTTTTTTTTCTTCATCAACTATGGTAGAATAATACCCTTTTTGTTCTTTTAAATTTTTTCTAATTTTCTTTATTTCTTTCATTATGCACATAATATTTTTAATGGAATCAAAAAATATTTTTCTTTCTTTTTCAAAATGAGTAGCATCATTATGATAACTGGGTAAACATTCATCATTATAATTTTTTAAACTTTCAAAAGGAACAAGTAATCTATTATCCCTTTTACTGAAATATATATCTTTTTCGCAGTAAGAATCAGAAATACATTTGTTAGAATGATAGTTCATATAAGATGATGATAAATTTATTTTTTTATTTATGTAAGATTTGTAATTAGAAAAAAGGTTTCTTTTAAAATTAATTGTTTTTTCCATTTCATTTTTAATAGTAGAAGCATTTATATCAAAAGAAGGATAATTAAAATTATATTTATAAATGCAAGAGTCACTTAATTTATTATTTTCACTTTTAGATATATTTTTTATAAATTCTGTAGTATTTAAACTACAACCATCACTGGAATTATCTAGTGATTTAAATTTTAACAGTACATTGTTAAAATAATGTTTATTCATGTTGTAACTTTTCTCATAAATATTTTTATTTTTAAGCAGAATATCTTCATCTTTTCCTTTTAGACAATCTATATAACAGGGATTTTTAGTACTATTAAAAGAGCTATTATTTTTATTTGATTTTTCTAAAATATTTTTATTTAAGAAATTTATTCCATCATTATCAAAAAAACAATCAGTTATGTTATCTTTGTTTCCCTCTTTTTTTTTAAACTCATTGTTGTGCATATAATAATATGAGTTATTTTTTATATTATTTATATTATTATTTTTACTTTGATTGATATTCTTATTTCCGTCAAATGAAATATTTTTTTTTTTGTAAAAATCAATATTTTTAGTATTATCATTGTTGTTCAATTTTTCTGAAGAATAGTAACGTTTTTCATTTGTTTCTATATCTAAATTTATCATATTACTGTATAAAATACTATCATAAAACATGTTCATATTTTTCATTTTCAACTTGCTTTTTATTTCTTCCTTACTTAAATATAAAATTTTATTGCTATTCGTATAATCAGATACGTATGGGCACGTTTCATATTCTGAAGAATTATTTTGAAAACTTCGTATTGTTTTATTATTTGAAGATGTCTTTCTTTTTAATCTATTTTTATTAAAAATATTATTATCACAATTAATGTATTTTAAATATTTTTTATTAAAGTTCTTTCCAATATATATATTTTTTTCTTTTTGCTTTTTTTTTGAGCCTTCTTCTGAAGAATCGATGCATATATCTGATGAAGAAGAAATTATACTTTTTCTTTTTAATTCAATCATTGAACCTTTATTTTTTGTACTTACGTTATTTGGCTCTACTTTGCAATGGTTTAAACTTTTTTCTTCTCTAATTTTTTTTTTCTTCTTTTCTTCATATTTTTCTTTTCCATATTTTCCCATATTCTTTATTTCATTATGAAAACTATTGTCTTTGGAATGAATTTCATCGTTTCTATTCATCATATAAATTTTATGTGAATTCAAATATTTATTTTCCTTAGTTCTGTTTAATTTATCCTTTATAATAAATTTCTTATTTATGAAATAATTTCTGTTTCTATTTTTTTTAAATGATATTTTCTTATGATAAAAAATATTTATTAAATCAAGTTTCCTGATATTTCCTTTTTCATGATATTTAGGGTTTTCAAAATATATTTTACATTCTACTCTCTGAATTATCTGCCTTATATTCTTAAGTATTCTATATTTTCTTATATTCTCTATTTGTTCATTATCAAAATTAAGTTTTTTAAAATTTCTGGATATTTTTGTTGGAAAATATATATATTTTTTTTTTTTTTTGATAAGCTTACTAATATAATTACTTGAAAAATGGAATTTTTCATTAATCTGATTTAGGGCCAGTATATTTTTGTTGTATTTATTAAATGTCTTATTTTTTTTTATGAACCTATCGATTATATAATTTAAGGATAAATATTTGTTATCTAATTTACTTTGATAACAAAAGTTTAAACTTTCTTCTTCACTTTTTGTAGATGTATCAACAATACGATGAACATTTTTTTTCTCTTGTTTTAGAAAATATTTCTCATTTATAATATTATCATAACTTTCTGATAACATAAAATTGTTAATAGTCATAATTTAATAAATGCAAAAAAAAAAGTAAAAGATGAAGAAAAAATTTTTGACGGAAATAATAAAATTATGTGTACTTTTTTAAATTTGACAATATGTATACATTTTTAATTTGTACATGTATATTTAAGTTTAAAAAAAAAAAATAATAAAATAAAAAAAAACTTAATTTATTAAAGACAAAAGTTTTGAAATGTTTTATTTTTCTAGAATTATTCTTATTTAAATATTTTGTTACAATTATGTAATTTATTTTTATAAGTATTCCTATTTTTTTTTTAAATGTATAAATAAAAAAAAAAAAAATATAACAAAATGCTGTTTTATATTTAAAAAAGAATTATATAGTAATAAATTAAAATTGTTGAGAAATATATATTTTAATGATAATTATTGTTACAGATTTTTTTCATTGATTAAAAAATTTATCAGTATGGTAATTTGTGATATGTTTATGTACATATTTTGAGAATATATATCTTATTTTTATTTTATTAACAAAAAAAATTTATTTATATTTATTTAAATAAAGAAAATTTATAATTTAAATTAATTATTTTGGTGATAATAATTTAAAAAAAAAAAAATAAAGTAAAATAAAATAAATATATTATACTTTATTGAATAAGCACATTGTAAAAATAGTAAAAATGAGCAATAATATAAATGTTTAAATACTTTTCTTTATTTTCATTTTGTATTTTAATTAATTTTATTTTTTACTTAAAATTTTTATTTATTCTGATTAAAAATCGTATTGTCTAAATTATAAAAAAAAAAAAAGAAAAGAAAAACATTATAAATTTATTTTTTTAAATGTTTAAAACATTGCAACAATTTCAATTTATGAAAATAAAAATTTACTCTGTCTAAAATAAATATTTTCAACAAATATGCATATTAAAAAGAAATATTTTTAGTTATAACTTTAATAAAAATAATGTTTAGTAGCCATATATTTTTACGAAATATTTATATAATGCATAGATATAAATAGTAAAAAAAAAAAAATAATTGCGGACAAATTGGTGCAAAAGATATAAAAAATAATATTTATGAAAATTTTTAATAAAAAAATATTTAATTAAATTCATTAAAAGTATTTATAAAAATTTATTTAAAATGTAATTCTTATGTAATATCAATAAAATATCTTAAAAATAAACCAAAAGAGCATGTTATAATTTGAAAAGATAACAAAACAATAACTAAATGAAACTCTGATAGTGGTCCTAACAAATATAAAATGAAATTTATTAATGTATAATTATGTGAATAAATTAGCTTATTTGTTTTATGATTTATATTTGGTAGTCTATGTCTTGGACAAGGAATAAAATTAAATAACTGTGGCAAAGATATAAAAAAATTAAGAAATTGAGGGATCAAAAATAATATTAAAGTTTTTGAGTAATGACCAAATATTGAAACAACTGCAAGAAATATTCCGCAAAAATATGTTAATGTATTTCCAACAAATCCTTTAGATGGATAAAAATTGAAAGAAAAAGTAGCCAAATTTATTGATATAAAAGGTAAAGTAAAAATAATAGACAAAAAATGTTGTTTTGAGATTAATTTACTTTCAATACTTGATTTTTCTATATTTAATAATATTTCCTATATAAAAAAAAAAATAATTAATAAGTAAATTATAATTATTCCAAAATAATTTCTATTTTATATAAAACTTAATAGAAAAATATGCATATACATATATATATATATATTTTCTTTGGTATTTATTACAATTAAATTATGTATAGAAATAAAAAAGGATATAATCAAACTTTGACCGATCTCTAATCCGTTTACTCCTATAAAAATAATAGAATAGAATAGAATAGAATAGAATAGAATAGAATAGAATAAATTATATATTATAAAAAAAAATTTACCAGAATATATATTTATTGCATTAGTGCAAAATACTGACAGTAATATAATATATATGTAATAAAAAAATCCTATATTTATAATTTTTTCTTTAAATATAAAATATAAAAAGCTAGGGATTCGTATGTTCGTTTCCCCTGAATAGGATAATAATAATGGTAAACTAGCTAAAGGAAAAAAGTGAAATATATATAAAAAATTATAAAAATAGTTTTATATTTATAAATATTTTGTTTTGGTTTATTTAAAAAAAAAAAAAAAAAAAAAACCAAAAAATGGCAAGACAACTTTATATCTCCATTTCAATTCAAGAATATCATCTATAAAACCCTATATAAAAATTATTATTAAAATAATGTATAGTTTTACTAAAAAAAAAAAAAAAATTGATTAAAATTTTATTTTTTATCTGATATTTTATACCAGAAAAGTCATAAAAATTATTGATAATAAACCAGCATTATATTCTAAAAGCTACATATAAGTTTAAAAAAAAAATTAAAATAATTTTAAGCACATATAATATATGAATATAAAAATATACTTTCTTTTTTATTTATTGTTATTATTATTTAATTATTTTTAGTATGTTTTATTGTTAACAATTTTGTTATCATTATAATATATCATTTGATAAAATAAGACAAACATAAAATACAAAATGGCTGGAAATAGGCCAATTGGTTCAGCTACTTTATCTTTGTTTATTTTATTTAAATCGAAACCGTATAATCCTATAGAAAAAAATTTTATTTTTTAATTTTTTATCTAAATTTTTTAGAATATATGTATATGAAAAAAAAATTATAAAAATAACTAAAAAAGACCTAGTAACACGATTATCATAAA
Organism: Plasmodium relictum; assembly: GCF_900005765.1. NCBI lineage: Eukaryota > Apicomplexa > Aconoidasida > Haemosporida > Plasmodiidae > Plasmodium > Plasmodium relictum. The sequence goes on along the minus strand of NC_041686.1, from coordinate 629,374 downwards.
TTTTTAAGATATTAACGAATTGCGTTATTATACATATATTTACCTTTTTCATTAAGAAAATGTATGAATTTAGGTAGACATATAAAAGTAACTTTAAAAAGAATCAAACATGGTGTTATGTAAAAAAGTATTACATTCTTAAATGGCGTTTTTTTTAATAAAAAATAAACAATTAATAAATAAATAAAAAGAACATAAAATAAGTATTTTTCAGATATGTTTTCTTTAAAATCCAAAGACTTTTTATAATCATTGTTTTTTATGCATTTGCTTTTCATTTTTGTTACAAAAAAAAAGTAATAACTATCTTTTTTTTTTTTTTTTTTTAAGAGAAATTAGTAAATAAAACACAAAACATTGCATAGCATGTTTTTATAAATATTACAATATTATAAGTTGCATTTTATTCATTTAATATCTTATAATCCTTTTATAGAGATTTTTAATGACAACGAAATAAAAAAAAAATAGTGATAAATTTAATGAAGATTATTATAACATAAAAATTTTAAATGTAAAATAATTATTTTCATTATATTTTTTCTCTGAATATGAACATTATGCACAGACTATTTTATTTTACATTTTTTTTTTTTTTCGAAAATATTAGCATTATTACTTATTTTTTTTTTTTTTTTTTTACATCTGCATTTATTTTTGGAAAATATAAAAGAATTTCATTTACATAAAAATTATGTATATATATTTTACTTTTTTAAAATTGTATTTTATATATATATATATACATGTTTATAATAGTAATATTGCAAAAATAGAGTATTTTTTAATTACTCTATTTTTTATAAAATATAAATATTATTTTTATTAAAAAGGTGCTCATACTTAAATTTTAAATATAACTTTAAGATAAATGTAAAATAAATATAAGTTTAATTTCTTATTTACTTTCCTATTTTCTTATTTTATTTATTCTTATATATATTAGTGTTTGAATAAATTGAAGATTAATATTTATTACTAGAAATTTTATTTATTAAAATATTGTTAAATGATCACTCTTTGTATTTTACGTTTATCCTATTATATTTTCTTTATCTTCTATTTATTAATATAGGTTTTTCATATAATGGATATTTTGTTTTATTTATTTTTATTTATAACAAGAAAATTTTCTAATGCAATGAAAATTGTTATTAACTTTAAGAAAAATTAAAAAAAAAGGAGAGGGTGAAATTACATCAAATGTTTTTTTCTTTTTCCTAGTAATGTTAATTAGTAAGCTATAATATTTAAGTATCAAATAATTTAAAAAAAAAAAAATGATATATTGTTATGAAGAAAACATATTTAACAAAAAATTCAGAATTTTTTTTTTAATTTTTGTTAATTAAAAAAAAAAAAAAAAAGAAAATGCACATAAAAAATGAAAGTAAAAAAATATATTTGAAAAAACATTGAAAAATTGAATTAAATAATTTTTTTTTTTTTTTTATAATGTATTCCTATATTCTTGGGAAATGGATACCTTAATAAAGAAAAAAAAGTAAAATTATTATGTATTCTTTATTCTTCATAGATTCTCTATAAATATATGATAACTTTCATTTTCATTTTCATAAATCCTATTAAAATATAAATATATATTACATTCAATTTTTATGTAAATTATTAATCACTTCATTATTTTTTATATATAAAAAAAGTTAAAATTAATTAACATTAAAAAAAAGAAAAAAGCTAAAAGATATAACAAAATTATTCTTCTAAAATAAATGTTATTTATATATGCAATATAATTGTGTGCTATTTGATGAGATGTGATATAAAATGGTTCACTATCACTTGAATTATAAAAGGATTTTTTATGCAAATTCAATTGATTGCTATTATTCTTTTTTTTAAATAGATATGGAAATCTTGATTTACTGAAGTCTTTTTTGTTTTCTAATATAATTTCGTTTTTCTTTTCATTTTTTATAATTTTATAGTATATATTTTTAAAACTTATATTTTTCTTATGTACAAAGCTTAAATCTTTGTTAAAATAAGAAAAATAATTTTCTAATGTTTTATTTTCATATATACCAAAAAAATAAAAAAAACTTGTCATAAAATTGTGAAATATATCTTTTAAATAATAATTAACAAAAAATTTCATATTTTTTACTATATTATTAATATGATCTTTATTTTTATTATTATTTATTTTAATTGGAATAGGCGTACTCCCTTTTATATTTTGTATATTTATTATTAAATATTTTTTCCAATTGCTAATACAGCTATTAATTTCATTAAGTATTTTTTTTTTTATTAAATTCTTCAAAAAACTACTTTTAACAATAATATATAAATAAATGGAAGCTAAAGTTTGACTATTATTTTTTATATATTCATTACAGTTTAGAACCTTTTCATTACTGCTATGTTGCCTTGAAAAAATATATATTTGATAAACATTAATAAAAATAGAAAAGAAATCATTATTGGCATTTATTCTTTGAATATAATATATTTCGTCAAAATTATTATCAATATACTCATTTGTTAAAAATTTTCTGTTCTCTTGTTCTTCATCCTTATAATAAAAATTTGAGAAGCTACAATAATTTTCTTCTATATTTATATTTTTTAAATTATTATTCAACTCAATATATTCTACTTTATTTTTATTATTTGATCCATTATTTATATTATGCTTAAATAAATATTCATTATTAAAAGTACTATCATTTTTTTCTATTATGTTTTTATGCGTGCTTAACTTATTTTTATCATTCTTTATATCATTATTAGTTAATATAATATTATTTATTTTTGTATTTAATCTTTTATTTTTTGTCTTACTTTTATAAAATTTTTTAAATTTTATCAACAGATTTTTAGTTTTATTATGTTCTAATAATACTTTACTGGGTTTATTCTTTCTATCACCTGCGTTGGCATTGTTATTCAAGTTATTAACTGTTGTATGTTCACTCTTATTATCATTACATATATCATCATTCATAATATATTTATTAGTGTCCTTTATCTTTCTCTCTTTAAATGCTTTTATAAAAAAATTCTTAATTTTATTTTTTTGCATTTTTTCATCTTCTTTGATAAATTGATAATCTTTTTTAAAATTATATTTTTTTTTTAAGTTATTAAATAAATTAAATTTGAAACTTTTATGATCGCATTTTTCTTTATCATCTATGCAGTTAATACTATTACTAATATAACTTTTATTTTTACAATTTGCTTCACTATTTGTAAATATTTTATCATTTTTACAATTGTTTGTGTCAATGCAAATGTTTTTTATTTCATTATAATTATTATGATAATGGAAATTATCTTTTTTTTTATTATGAAGTGTATTATTTGAAACTTTTCTCATTTTAAAAATATTTTTATAATTTTTTTTGATATTATCATTTGTAGTATTTCTATCTATATTTTGAAGACTTTTTTTTTTTAATTCATTTTCTTTTTCATTATATAAATCTTTAATATTATAAGTGCTTAATTTTTTTATTATATTATTTGGTAGAAGTTTTGCTTTATGAAAATTATTATCATATTGATTATTACTATTTTCTTTATTTCCTGTGTGGTAATTATTATTATTATTATTATTATTCAAAGTATTGCGGTCATCATCAAAATTATTACTGTTCATAATAATATCTTTACTATTATGTTTTCTCGTTTTATTTATCTCATTTTTATAAGTTTTTTTATCGTTTAATGAATCATGTGAATTTATATGATTAAGTTTATGCAAATAATATAAATTTTCCTTCATTTCATTATTAATTGAATCAATTTTATATTTTTTTTCTATTTCATATTTAATATTATTATTAAAATAGTTACCACTTAAGTAATTATTACTACTGCTACTACTACCTTTTTTTACTTCATGATCCTCTAAAAAAGTTTCTTCACTTTCTTTACGTTTTAAATTGTAATTTGATTTGTTATTAACCTTATTAAATAAACTATAATAAAAGTAGCAAGATTCTTGAATAGAAATATTGCAAACATACATACCAAAGTTAAGCGAAGATACTTGTTTATAACTTATTATTTTTTCATTTGTATAATCTCTTTGCTCTTTTATATCGTATATATTTTTATTATGATTTATATTATAATATAAAATAGAATATTCACTATTTTCTTTTATAAAATTATAATAAAAACTATTAATATCTAAATCTATGCTAAAATTAGAAACATTTACAACATCTTTCAATTGCTCATCATTGATACATAGCAACTTTTTTATAATATTTAAATGTGATGTATTGATATCATTATCATCACAAATATTAAAATAATGTGTAGTATACTTTTTTTTTTTTTTCATTTCTATATCTGGTAACTCTTGTATTTCATCATTTTTTCCCTTGTTTTCCCTTTTATCATCTGTTATATATTTATAATATTCTAAATTTTTTTTTTCATCAAATTTCCATTTTTTTTCTGAAGAATTATTATTATTATTCATAAAATGTTTTGATGTATTTTTTGAAGTATTTGATGCATTAACTGGTGTTTTTTTCTTACACAAATAATAACTACTCAGTATTTTCTTTTCTTTTTTTTCTTTCATCTTATCATAACCATTTAAATGTTTTTTATTCTCTATTACTTGAGATAGTGAAGAAACTTTATCTTTTCCATTTTTATGTTCACTGTTATTTTTTTTTTTATAAAATTTTGTATAATCTTTATTTGTTGATGGGTTAGTGCTATCAGATAAGTTATCAACACAATATCTAAAAGATATTCTATTTTTATTTTCTTCATTATAAGATTTATTTTCATTTTGATTATTATGTGTTACATGTGATTCATTTATATTTTCATATATATCTGAATCTGCTAATTTATTATTTGTTAAATCAGTTCTTGATCTTTCTTTCATTTTGTTCTTGAATAAATTTAAATTTTGTGAACCATTTTTTAAGTCATTTCTATATGTTTTCATATTTAACATTAGTAGATATAAAAAATTATTTTAGTATACTAACCATATAAAAAAAAAAAAAATAATAATAATGATAACAAAATAAAAAGAATATAAAAAATTACCAAAAATTATTTTTAATTATTCCCAAGAAAAATTAGTTACTAAAAATAACAACATATAAATATATTATGTTTCATTTAGTTTCAATTATACATACTATTTAATTTATTTTTCCTTTTTATTTATTATTTTTATTTTATTTTTTTTTAACTGCAATGAATTAAAAATTAAATTTTATCTTTTATTAAATAATGAAATAAAGGAAAAAGAAAAAAAATTTTATTCTATTAATTTTTGGTGGTAGTATTAATAAAAAAAAAAAGAAAAAAATAAGAACTGTTTATTTTATTTATTAAAAAAAAATTCTTAAGATATTTTAATTATTTTATTATCTTTAATCAAATAGTTTCGAAATTTCTTATTTATTCTTTTATTTCATTATTTACAAAAATATATACCATTTATCTAGTTATGTTTTCTTGATGAATTTTATATTATCTTAATTCATCAATGTCCATTCCAATAATATTGGGTACATTTTTATAAGAAATTTTTTTTTTTTAATTGAGAAAAAATCGATATAATTTTATATATACGTATATGCAATTAAAAATATTATGTTTAGACATTTCATAATTATAATATAAAAAACAAAAAAATTCCAAATGTTACTATTTGTATAATATACATTATTCTTAAAATTGTACCACCATAATTTGATTATTTAAAATATGAAAAAAATAAATTCATAAAAATATAAATATGGTTTTATTATTTTAAAATAATATATATATTTTTTTTTTTTTTTTTTTTTCTAGTTAAAATTGGTATACAACTTTTACAAATTACATTTCTTTTAATACTATCAATTTTTTAGTTATATATTTAAAAAACAACGTGCACAAATATTAGTGAACAATTTTTAGCATAAGAATAAAAAAATTTTATAATTAATATCATATTTCAAACTAAAGTTATATTAATTAAAAATACATATTTTTATAATAAATTAAAATAAAAGAAAAATACAAATTATTTCACAATGCTATGTGAAGCATTGCACCATAATAAAGAAAAAGAAAGGACAATATAAAAAAAAAAAAAAAAAGTTTACACAGTAAAATAAAATATTTTCTAAAATTGAGCTTATAAAAATATCCATTTTAATTTTATGAAAATAAAAATACATATACATATTATCATATTTTAAAATCATTACCTAATATCAATAGCTACCCTTATAGTGGTAATTTTATAATTTTAATACATTATTTTAAAAAATAAAAAATGTTAAACATAATAACAAAAAAAAAAAAAACCTCATGTAAAACTTTTAATAAAAGTTTTGAAATTCAAAAAATAAAAATTAAATTTTTAATGCATAGAAAATCATTAAAAATGTAAACTTTTTCTTACATTCTAGATTGTTCATGAAAAATAACTCATAAATATATATATATATATATTTTTCTTTTTTTCATTTAATAAAATGTTTAATATTTTTTTTTAAATTAGATGGCTAATAAAATTTTTAAATATATAATACAAAAATTTCTATAGTTTTGCTATTTTTATTAATACTATTATTTATATAATTTTTTATATCTTCACTTTATAAATATATGAATTATAAGATTATAATTTTATATATTTCAAGAATATTTCAAATTATATTTTCTTTTTTTGTATATATCAATTCCTTTAATGAAGGTAATATGTTAAAGAAAATTGTAACACTGAAGTAAAAAGAAAAAGTAATAATATAAATGAGAAAATAAAAGTATAAAAAAATAAGTGTAACAACTTTTGGCTATTTTAATTTTTTTTTTTTTTAGCTTTTTTATATATATGCATTTTAATAGCTTCATATTTTTTATTTTCTCTTTTATCTCATAAAATAACAAAAATCTTAAATAATTTGTAATATGACACTTTGAATTATATTTCATAAGCTATTTTTGTATTTCTGAGTTATATTACTAAAAAAAATTTCATATTTTTATCATCTTAATATTTTTTTATAATCACAAGAGAAAAACCAAATGATCTAATTCAGGTTAACTTATTTCATAGAACTTTTTTTCTTTAAATATAAAATTTTATATTACTATTTACTTTAGAGAAAGTTTCCATTTTATTATTTGAGATGAAATTAGAGTGCAGGTGAAAGTTTTATTATATTAATGTATCTACCAACATACTTTTTTTTTTTTTTATTAAAAAAAAAAAATAGAGGTGCAAATTAGCATGGTACAACACAATATGCTTCTATTTTTTTTTTTTTTTTCTCATAGAAAAACAAAATTACTACAGTTGTTAAAATATTAGTATAACTTTTTATTCTATGAGAAAAAAAAAAAGGGGAGAGCAAATTATTTTTTTAGAATTAACGTTTCTTTCTATATAATAATTTGTGTTAATTATTAAAAATTTTTTTTTTTTTTTTTTTTTGCATGGCTAACAATTACTATCTTTTCCAATGAATCGTTTTTTCTATGGTTTTTTAAATAGAAAAAAAAAAGAGAATTATATTGTAAAAATAATTCTTAATTATATAGCAATAGTTTTTTCAATTTAAAAAGAAAAAAAAAATATATTGAATTTAGTTCTTTTTAATAATAAATAAAATATTTAATATAAAAAAGTAAAATAAAAAATATATGTAATGTCTAAGTTTTTTTTTTTGAGTATATAAATTTTTGGTTCAATTTTATTAGAATGTTTTAATTTATTTTATATAATTTTACACACATGTATAGATTATTATTCTTATTTTGTTTTAAGTGAATATATATATTTTTATTTTTTTTTATAGTGGGAATTTGCTATTCTGCAAAAGAAAAAAATACAAAATTTTTTCATCATGGATATATATTAGAAACAAAATTAAATAAAAATGATGATTCGGAATTATACTCTGCTACTTTTGTGAAAGAAAATAAAAAAAGAATGGTTAGAAAATTAAATATAGACTTATTAAAAGGAATGACTTTTGATTATTTAATGAAAATAAGAGACTTTACCTATGGAAATCCATCAAACGTCCCTAATTATATATTAAAAATTTATAATTTATACAAAGATGAGAATCATGTTTATGTTATTTCAGAAAGATGCACGTAACATTAAAAAATTATTTAAATATAAGTATATTATAAATATAATATGTATATGACTTTTTTTTTTTTTAGAGGTGGTTTTCTATTTGATATCTTAAAAAATAATGAATGTATCAATGAAAGATTATTATCAGAATGGTTTTACCAAATAATTACCTCTCTGTGCTTTCTTGAAAAACATCACATATATCATGGTAATCTAAATGGTTACTCTATTTTTTTTAAAGATAAAAATAGAGATGAAATAAGATTAAGTTTACTAAGCAAAAATAATAAATATGATAATATTGATAAAAATGGAGATTTATATGGATTATTTTTTATAAGATCACCACAAGAAATTGAGAGATTATATCATGATAAAAATAATACTTGGTATGTTGGTATCTTGTTATTTTTCTTATTGTTCGGATCTTATCCTTTTATAAGCAGAAATGCTTTAAAGAATTACTTCAAAATAATCAAAAAAGATATTCCTTTTTCTATCTTAAAAAATTCTTATAATTTTAATGAAAATATCTATGACTTTTTGGAAAAAGCTTTGGAAAAAAATTATAACAAAAGACCAACATTAATGGAATTATTAAATCATCCATGGATAAAAGGTTTTTATTTTCATTTTTTTTTTTTATATCCATATATTTATTTTAATATAATAATTTATTAAAATATACTAATGTATGTTGCATATAAATATTATTTTTATTTTATTATTATTTATTTTGTTTTTTTGTAATCATAGACAGAAAAAATCATTCAGAAGAGAATATAATAAGTCCAAAAGCAAGAAAGTAAAAATATATTTTAAAATAGATACAGAATATTTTTATATATAAATATATTTTTGAAATATTTTAATTGTATATGCTTATATGGGATCTTTTTAATATGAAAATTTATATTTTATAAACGAATATATATTTTATAAATAAATATATTTCTTATATTTTTTTTTCTTTATAATTTTCTTTTCTTTTCTTTTTTTTTATATTTTTAAAATCGATAGATTAGCAAATGATCAAATACGTCAATTGGAAAAAAGCGTCCTTAAAGCTGAAAAGGAATAAAAACTGCCAATTTTTAAAAATGACGCATTGTGAATCATACATATAAATATTGTTATATATTTTAAGTATATATATTTTAAAAAGATGTATCTTATTTTTTATTTTTTTTTATATTTTATATTATATATAATAAAAAAAAAAGAAAATTTTTTTAAAGTATTTTAAATATTAAAATATTTTTTTATTAAAATTATTTCATTTTAAGAAAATTAAGTATATATATATATATAAATTAATAGTTTGCTATAATTTAAATATTTAAAAATTTTAAATTAATCATAAAAAAAAAAAAAAATAAAAACAATAACATTTATAATAAAGACAAAAACATTCATAAAAAAATAAAAAAGAAAAAAAAATATATTTTTTTTTGTTGTGAAATCTTGAAACATGTATTAATTGAACATATATAAATGGTTAAATAAATGTTGTTAATAAAATATATATGTATAAAATACATGTACTAAATAAAAATGCAAAGAATATTAATATATAATGTGATATTACAGTATAAGCAGCAATTGAAAAAAAAAAAAAAGGTTGTTATGTATGAATATCAATAACATTATTATTTCTATTTTTTTTTTTTTATTTCATAATCATAAAACCATAAGATAACGTTCATAAGCATAGTTTCTTCATGAAAGTAATTTTCAATAGAATGATTGCAATTTTCAAATAAAAATAATTTACATCTTTTTTTTAATGCTCTTAATCTATTATATAAAGATACACTATTATGATAAGAAACACGCACATCATCTTTTCCGCATATAATTAAAACAGGACACGAAATATTTTCTACAAAATTTATTGGAGATAATTCATATATACGTGAGTAATCTTGCTTATTAAAATTACCATTATATTCACAATTTTTATTTAATGGCATATTAAAAAAATAGTCAGAAATATCAGACGAATATGCAGATAGCACCCATTCATAAAATCCATTTATTACACAAGCACTTTTAAATAGATTATATTTTGTTAAAATAGAACAAACAGCAAATCCACCATATGATTGACCATATAAATATACATTTTCATAATCTCCGAAATAATTAATGAAATCTTTAAAGTTTTCTATTATATCATTTATTTCAATTGAATTTACATTTCCATTTAATATATTTGGTTTATCAGAAAAGCTTAAAGAGCCAACATAATTGATACATAAAATATCAAAACCGCATGCAGCATAAAAAATAAAAACATTTTTATATTGATTTATAACAGTGCTATAGGGTCCTCCATGAATATATAAAATTAAATTTCTTAATTTTTTTTCATTAAATAAATTAAAATTGGGAAGATGTAGTCCTTTGTGTTGTATATCATTTAGAAAATGCTGTTCATCTTCATATAATAAATTAAAACTTGGATTTTTTCTTCTTATATAAGGATGTTTTTCTTTAAATAAGCATGTTTCCATTTCACTTAAGATCATAAATAATTTTTTTGAGTTATCATTAACATTAGAGTATAGGATGCTTTTTTCTTTTTTTATAGTATCATATGTCAAGAAATCCAGATTGTAACTTTTTAAATTAGTTAAATATATATAATCACCCTTGATATTTGCTTCATTAAATATGCAGTAAGCTAAGACGTCATTTAATAACATATTTCTTATACTCACAAATATATTGTCATTTTTCATGCATAAAATCTCTATACTTGTATTTATATCGTTTTCATTATATATATTATATATGAGAATTTTATATATTTTTTTTGTAAACATATGAACAGCAATAATAATTTTACTACTATAAAAAATAGTGTTTAAAAATATATATGGATAACAGTATCCTTTTATTTCATCAGTATATAAGCCTCTGAAATAGGAAGTATAATATCCTTCTTTAATGATTACATCAGTTTCTAATTTTTTATAGTTACAAACATCGTCGTTATGATCACAAAAATTATCTGCTTTCATTCTTTTATTTATATCTTTTTCTTCATCGTTATTATAGTAATAATTTTCTTCACTGCTTCCTATACTTGAAAAAGAATTATTGTCATAATAGTGTTCATTTTTCTCATCTTGTATGTTTTTTTTTTTTTTTTTTTGTTTTGCTTCTTCTTTAACTAATTTAATTAAAACTAAATTATACTCCATTATATGTTGCTTGCATTCTTCATTTTTCATAAAAACCACCAGACATGCAACATAGACTTCTTCATTATGCTTAATAACAATGGGAGAAGCTGTGTGCTTGAAATGTTTTCCTGATAATTTTACATAAGCACATCGGATATAATTTTTTTTATTTTTTGTTTTTTTATCTTCGCAAGTATCTATGTCTGAGTCATTCAGTGTACATAAGTATAAATCATTAGATCTAATATTAAAAGCATATATGCCTAATCTATATGGTACTGTTCTATATGACAAACAAACAAAAGAAGTTTCATCAATAAACTGAGGGTTATAATAACAACTTGATACATCTTTTATTGTTATATATTTAATAGAATTATCTAATAAATTATATACATATAAATAAAAAAAAGAGCAATTATATTTTTCACCAAATGTTTCTACATAAACACCATTGTTGAGTTTTTTTAAGATATCAATATCTTTTGGAGGTAAGTTGTTTTCTTTTTTCAATCGAATGTCATCGTTTTCAGCACTATATATTAATAAAGTGTTACTAGAATTAAAAGAACAAAAGGATTCATGAATAAAAAACTTTTTGTGAATATCGTTAATTAATACATTATTCATGCATGTGAAAAAAAACTTTCCATTAATTGATTCATTTTTAAAAAGATCTATTCTTAACTTTTTATCATTATAGGAGAATAAACATCCTAAATTACCATCATTAGATAAATACAATTTTGATTCTTTATCAAAAAAACTATTACATAAATCCAAATCATCTTGAATATATGATATTTTATATATCTTTTCTTTATTACATAACTGATAATGTATTATGCATAGTTGATACATATCTGTATCTTTCATATTTATTCTTCTTACTACCTTTTTGCCAAATACACATTTTTCAATTTTATTTAAACCACCATAACATATATTATAAGCTTCTACCAATTCGTTCATAAATGGTGGTATTTTTTTTATTAAAACTGTATTATTTAACATTTTTTTCTTTTTCTTTTACACATATATATATATATAGAGAGAGAATTTTATACTATTCATATAATTTTTTTTCCTAGTAAATTTTATATATTCAAAATATTTAAAAAAAAAAAAAACTTTGTTATTATATTTACATATTCTACATATTTTATATTTCTTACATATTTCTTTTTTATAATATATATGAAAGAAAAAAAAAAAAAATCAAATACTCTTTATAAAAAGATAGAATTTATTTTCTATAAGTTTTTTTTTTTAACATTACTATAGCTTTTCAGTTTTTTTGTTCAAAATTTTTTACTTAAATGTAAATTAGAATCTATGAATATATAAATTTTGTAATGCATTTTTTTTATTTTTCATATTGGTTTTATATATATATATATATATATATTTACATGCATATGCATATCTTTTTTTTATTTTTCCTTTTTTTTTTTTGTTAAATTCATAGTTTATCTTTTTCCTTTTTTTTTTTTTTTTTTCATTTTAAATTTTATTATCTTTTTTTTTTATTCCTTTTAACTATATTAAATTCTTTTAATTCTTTTTTGTGAAATAATTTATAAATATTTATTTCTGTTAATTTTTTTAATTTAAAGGCTTTTTATTCTTATTCTTCCATTTTTCAAAAAATATATTTTTTTCTATACACACATTTGATAAAATATTTAAACATGATACTCTAAATTAAAGATGAATGATTCAGATGAGGATAAATTTTTTGAGGATAATGGAGAAGATGATTGTGAAAATGAAAAAAATGCGAAAGCTTATTCAAAGAATGAACAAGAAAAGGATCCATTAGATGAATTCATGGTAGAGATAAATAAAGTCATTGAAGAAGAAAAAAAAAAGGTAGAATTAAAAGAAAAAATGAATAATAGTTTTCAAGAAGAATATAAAAAAAATATGAGTGAAAAAGAATTAAGTGAAAATAAAAAAAAAAATACATACTTTAATCCTATAAAAAATAGAGAAAATAATGACGATGACAACAGTCTAGATGATAATGATGCAACAGCAGATATATACGAATTCCTTGAAAAAAAGAAAGAAGAATTGAAAAATGATAACATTTATGAAAATGAAAATAAAGATAATGATGATTTTAATTTTTTTCAAAATGAAAAAAATAATAGTAAGGAAGAAGAAAAAATTATTGATAATATAAATTATGATGAAGTTGAATTGGAAGATTTTAATAAAGATATCTTTATTACTGATGAAAATATAAGTAATTTTACATTAGAGGAAAGTGTGGAATATAAAAAAAAAAATAATATTATCACTATTGGTTTTAATGTACCAAAGCCTCTATTTTCTTTTTTACAATTAAAAAATCTAATAGATAAAGAAATACTGGAAAATATATATAGTAAATCTATAAGTATTTTATCACCAGTTCAAAGTATTGTCATCCCTATTTTTTTAAGTGGTAGAGATTTCATAGCAGCTAGTAGGACAGGCTCAGGAAAAACTCTTTCTTTTATTATTTCTTTAATTATTCACTTACTAAATTACAAAAAAAATGAAAAAACAAATAATGAAGAAAGTGGAAAAAGAAAAAGAAAAATCATATATCCACATGCATTAATATTGACTCCTACTAGAGAATTATGTGTACAAATTTATGATGAAATGAACAAAATATCTATGAATAAATTAAAATCATGTATGCTATTTAATGGAATAAATTATAAAAAAGCATACGATGATATTCAAAAAGGAGTAGATATTTTAATAGCAAATGTAAAAACATTAATTAATTTTGTAAATAAAAAATATCTTTCTTTGATAAATATTAAGTATGTCATTTTGGATGAATTTGATAAATTGTTTTCAAAACAATTCATCCATTCAGTTGTATCTATTTTGAAAAATATTAGAAGTGATTCCTTAAAAGGCTTATTTTCATCTACATTTTCAGATAATCTTATTGAAGTCATTAAGCCTTTTCTAAATAAAAAATTTATTATAACCAAAATAGGTGACAACAATGTTTTAATAGATGAGAAGTTTTATATTGTTGAAGAAAATTATAAATATAGCTATCTTTTAAATGATATAAAAAAATGTTCAAACTCTGGACAAGGATTTATTTTTTGTAATAGCAAAAAAAATGTTATTAATTTATATGAAAAGTTGAGAAAAGAATTTTCTTTAAAGGATATATCATTTGATTACATTCATGGTGACATTGATCAAACGGAGAGAATATACAAGCTTGAAAGTTTAAAAAAAAAAAAGACACAAATTTTAATTAGTACTGATTTAATGTCAAGGGGAATTGATATAGTCGATTTAAATTTTGTAATTAATTTTGATTGTCCCAGTGATATTTTCATTTATATTCATAGGATAGGTAGGTGTTCCAGGATAAATAATAAAGGTAATCAAAATATATACATATATATATATATATATATGTATTCTTACAATTTCTTATTTCCCTAATGTACATATAGTTTTAGATTCTATATCTATTTTAGCATATTTTAAAATTTAGTATTATATTTAGTTCATATAACATTTTTCTTTTTTTTTTTATTTTTTCAACAGATTATAAACTCTTTATATTATATGTATTTTTGTATAAACTTACATTTTTTTATTTTTTTTTTATTTTTGGTAGGACAAGCAATTACATTCATATTACCTTCAGAAAAAAAAATGGCTTTTCTAATTTATAATCATTTGAAGACAAAAAATAAAATTATCGATGAAGAATTAGAAAATTTTATATTGAAAAATAATTTGAATAATAATTATGAAATGAAAAATTTAAAAAGAAAAATTAATAGTACATTTTTGGATTATCAGTTCAAAAGAAAGACTGAAACTGAGAAAAAAATAAACTCAAATGAACCTGCTTTTAAAAAAGTATCATCATCAAGAAATGAAAATTCATTACCAAAAAATTTAAATGTGATTACACCAAATGATGTTTTATCATCTTCTGATGAGGAAAGTTAAATAAAGATCTTTAATGAAAGTATTATGCTCTCCTTTTATAAATTCAAAATTTTCATCATATAAAAAAAAAAAAAAAAAGAGAGAAAAAACACATTATGCATATACATATATATTAAAGATTTATTAAAAGAAAGGGGAAAAAAAATAATTATTTTAATATTTTTTTTATTAAAATTGTGACAAAAAAAAACTATATTTAAAAAAATAGACAATTTTTTTTTTTTTTTTTTATCATTATTGTAAATAATACAAAGCATATAAGATAAACAAATAAAAATATATCATTTCATATGCATATATGTTAAATAAATGTACATGGTAAAAAAAAGAAGCATAGAAAAAGTTTAAACTTTTATTTACAAAATAGTCTTAATTGCTAAATATTTTAAAAAATCAAGATTCAAAATTTTTTTAATAAAATCCTACAATGAACCTTATTATTGAAAGTTTAAAAAGCTTTAAAAGCTAGGGAATATTATCAGTATATTCTTTATGCAAATTGTTTAACAATTCATTCACTTTTGTCATTTTTTTTGCAGCTTTTTCTTTTTGTTTTTTATTTTCTTCAAGTAATATATACATTTCCATGTCTCTCTTTTTTATTTTTTTATTTGCGTCTTCTAACATTTTATTTAATTTCGTTATTTCATTTTTATTTATCTAAAAAGGAAAATTTATGTAAAAGCATATAAATATTTAATAAATGTGCATTTTCATACATATATATATATATGCAACCGTATATTTTCAAATTTTTTTTTTTTTTTGTGAGGATTAAACATACATTGTTATCTTCATGTAATTCCTTATATTTTTTTTGTATCACATTTATTTCTTTATCTTTTTCTTCAACTAAATTTTTTATTTTATTTTCATATTCATTACTAAAAAAAAAAAAAAGAAAACAAAATAACAATAGTAGTCATGTCATTTTATTAAAACTTTTTTAAAAAAACTATTTTCTTCATATAATACCAGAAGGATTCCTTGATATTTTCAATTTCTTTATGTGTATATTCTATTACTTCATCTTTCATTTTTAGTTTATTTTTTAGTTCTTTAATCTATATTAACACAGTATGAAAAAAAAAATTTTTTATTGCAAAATTTTTTTTTTCTAATTTTCTATCATATTTTCAGACATAATTTTATATAAATACATGAATATAAAGTAATACATATATATTATTTATTAAAAATATAATTTATTGTGTTTATTTAATCATTTAAAAAAAAAAAATTTAAGTACGTATATATATACATGTATATGCACTTTTATTTTTTCATAAATTATTCCTACTTCTTCTTCACATTTCTTATATTTTGCATGAGCAAATTCACATTTACCCATATATGTATCTAATTCATTTTCATATTTTGAAACTAAATTATTTTTTTCTATTTTGTAATCATCTAGTAGTTTTTTGTAATCCCTTTCTACTTTTTTAATTTCTAATGTTTTTTTCTTTATTTCCTCTTCTTTATTATTTAACTCTAACTTTAATTTCTAATAAAAAAAAAAATATGAAAAATATTTTTCCTCATTATTATTATTATTATTTCTTTTTTTTTTTTATATATAAATGAATATACATTTTTAGTTTTTTTCATAATATAAAATTGTTTTGTTATATATATAAGTGAATTTTTTTTTTTCTTAACCTCAACATTTAAAGTTATATCTTCTGTTATTTTACTTTTAACTTTTATATTTGTATTTAATTCTTCATTTTCTTTCGTGATTTTACTTAAAATTTCATTAATTTCTGATTTTTCTTTGTTTAAAACATTTATAATATTTTCATTTTCTTTCAATTGAGATTTCATCATATTCTTTTCTAAAATTAAATTTTTTTGTTCATTTAATACATTATTGTGAATATTTATGGAAACATAATTTTCTTCAATTTCCTTCTTAACATATGAGAAAGAGTTTTTTTTGAGTTCTTCATTTTCATTTTTTAATTTCATATATGCTTGTTTGATATTTTTTAATCCTTTAATAAATTCTTCTTTTTCTTCATTGTATGTTTTCATTTCTTTTATTAATAAATCATTAACATTTAAAAGATTCTTAGAATTTTTTTTTATATCTTCGTTTATTATTTTTAACTCATTCAGTTCCAATTCTAATTTTTCTTTTTGTTCATGTATTTCACTATATGATTGTTGAAATGCGTTTTCTAACGATTCAATTTTTTGTGAAAAATTGTTTTTCTCCTTTTCTAAGATTTCTTCTTTTTCTTTTATAATTTTATTTAAGGTTTCATTAGTACTAATTTGATTCTCTTTTAATTTTGATGAAATTTTTTTATTTTTGTTCTTTAATTTCTCACATTCTTTAATGAACTTATTTTTTTCTTCATTTAAATTTTCTATAACTTCTTTTTCTTTGCTATATAATTTGGTCGTTTCATCAAGTTTTTGTTCTAAAACCTTTATATCACTTTTTAAAAACTCAATTTCTTTTTCATTCTTCAAAATAATTTCTTCTTTTATTTTTTCTATATCAAAAATTTTTTTCTCTATTAAATCCTTTTCTTTCTGGTAATTTTCCATTTCTTTATTCCTTTCTTCTAAAGCACTTTTCATCTTGTCTTTTTCGTTTATTTCATCAAAATATTTTTTTTCAAGGTTATCTTTTTCTTCTTGTAATTCTTTACTTTCTTTTTCTAACTTATTTAGTTCTTCCTCTAAATTAGTTATATCAGAATTTTTTTTTTCATTCTCTTTTTTCAAGATTTTTATTTTCTCGTACATTTCATTTCTTTCTAAACTAATTGTATTATAACTTTCTTCAATTTTTATTTTTTCTTTTAATAGTAAATCTATTTCACCTTTCATTCTCTCATTTTCTTCATTTAATAATTTTTTACATTCTATTAATTCATTTTTATTGCTAATAATATGTTTTTCATTGTTTAATAAATTCTCTACTTTTTCGTTTAAATGATTTACTTTATAATGTAAATCATTATTTGCTTTATTTATTTCCTCAATTTTATTAGTTAAATTTATATTTTTTTCCTTTTCTTTTTCATTGCTCTTTTTTAATTCTTTCTTTTTTTCAACTTCTATCTTTATTTGTAATTCCAGTTTTTTTATTTCATTATCTAATTTGCTTATTTGTTCTAGATAGTTTCTATTTTCTTCTTCTAGTTTCTTTGATTTTAAATCTTTTTCCTTTATCATACATTGTTGTGCTTTTAACTTTTTTTTAACATGCTCTATTCTTTCAATGTTTTGTATTAACATATCATCAATATCATTTTTATATTGTTTTAGTATACTGTCATTAAAAGAAATTATTTTTTCTTTTTCTTTGATTAGTTCTTTAAGCATATATATTTCTGAATCTTTTTTTTTCAAAAATATAACATATTCATTCATTTTATTTTCAAATTGAATTTTACTAAGTGAAAACTGTTCATTCATATATTTTGTAATTTCTTCATACTTTACTAATTTTTTTTCCTTGATAGTGCACTTCTCTTTTAGTTTATTAAAATCGCTTATAATATAATCTATTTTTTTTTCATATTCATTAATCATTGATAATTTTTTTTTATATTTTTCTTTATTTTTATTAAATTTTATTTCTTTTTTTTTAAATATAACTATTTTATTTTGCAAATTTTTTATTTCATTTTTCAAGAATTTATTCTTTTCTATAAGTAACTCTATCTTTAACTTATTCTTATCCGAATTCATATCATTTTCTTTTCCATTATTTTCATAAGTAAATTTATTTATGTAATTTTTATTTTCCTCATTATTTAAAATACTATCTTCTTTATTATATTCTACTATTATTTCATCGTTTTTTTTTTCTTTGTATTCATTTGCACCA
This sequence comes from Plasmodium relictum, assembly GCF_900005765.1. Taxonomy (NCBI): domain Eukaryota; phylum Apicomplexa; class Aconoidasida; order Haemosporida; family Plasmodiidae; genus Plasmodium; species Plasmodium relictum. The sequence continues at coordinate 610,251 of NC_041686.1, read as the reverse complement.
ATTATTTTTATTTTTTTTTCATTTTCTTCATTTAGTTTATTTTTTTGGTCATAATTTTTATCAAAATCAGAGTTTTTATCCTTGGTTAGTTCAACAACGCTATCTTCACTTTCGCTAACTTCTTGGTGAAGAAGACTTTTTAAATTATTTAATTTATTTAAATATAAATCAAATTCAAAATTTTCTTCATTTAAAGTGTTTAAATTTTTTATATCTATTAAGTTATCTGGAATTTGTCTATTTTGTGATGAAATATTTTTCGTATTGTCCAATATATTAGAATCAAAAACATTTATATTATCAATATTTGAGTTTGCATCTTTTATATCATTTATATCTTCATTTATATCACTTTTATAATTAATACTAGTTTTATCAATATTTTTCAGATTATTAATATTTGATTTTAATAATTTTTTTTTTCTTATTTTCTCGGAATTCTTACTCTTCTTATTCAAAATATAACTTGTATTATTTTCTGAATTTAAGTTTTCTTCTTTTTTTTTTTTTGTTTCATTATATAGCATTTCATGATCATTTTTTTGTTTCATGCTTACTAAGTCAATTAAATTTTTTTTTTTTTTTTCTCTTTTATCATAATTATTAGTTTTTGTTGTTGAATTAAGGTTTATTTTGTTTTTAGTATGTTTTTTTTTTAATGAAATATTATTAAAACTAAGACTACTTTTTTTGCTGTTACTTTTTTCTATTGCTATATAAGTATCTAATTGATCATTAGTTAGATTAGAAAAACTTTCCTGATAATTGATTCTTTCATTATAACTATTTTTATATTTATCATAATAAGCTTTTTGTTCTTTGGTTTTGTTTGGATAACTAGTAAATAAATTGCTGATGTTTTCATTATTCATAATTTCATTTGTGTAGTTATCATAATTGTCTGTTTCATTATATGTTTCACTGTATATATTTTTATTTATTCTATCATTATTTTCTTCATTTAATTCAATTTCTTCTTTGTTTAATTCATCAATCTTATTTTCATACATTCCTTTATTTTTTTTATTGTATGCTATATTATCTTCTAATTGTTTTTCTTCTTTATTTTTTTCATTATACAATATATAATCTTCTTTCAATATATTTTCTTCATTACCTCCTTCATTTCTTCCATTGGATGTCTCCTCATCTTTTTTTTTCGTATTGTTATTATTCATTTCATTATCATTTATAGCATTTAAAGAAAGAGTAAAATTTTTATATTTATCTTTTATTTTACATAAGTTAATATTATCTTCTTCATCCTTATCATTTGTATTGTTAAATTTATATTCATTTCCTAAGAAAGGAGTATTTTTATCATGAATTATATTATCAACTTCTATTTTATTATTTTCAGCAGTTTCACAATTGCAAGAATTTGTATTTTCACTTAACGGATTTCCATTATCTAAACATTCATAATTTGCGTCGTTATCGAAGTCATTTGAATCATTAAATTTATAATTTTTTAAATTCTGAAGTACACTTAAAATTGTTTTTATTTCTTTATCATCATCACTTTCTATATCTTTTTCCTCTCCATTGAAATTTATTTCATTTTCGTTTTTCACATAACTATTGGATAAACTTTCAAGAGTGTTTTTTTTTTTTACTTCAGGTAAAATTAAACTATTTATTTCATTAATTTCATCGTTACACAAAAAACTGCTTTCACTAGAATCATTTGCATTAAATACATTTTCTTCATTTAAAGAATTTTCATTTGATATGCTTGAAAAAAGTAATTTTCCCCTCTTTACACTTTCCAATATATTGTATTGAATTGTATTATTTTTATTATCTAGTATATTGTTTAATTCTCCATTGATACAGTTATTACCTTTGCAAAAATGGTTCAAATCAGTACTACTAAATGATGATGATATATCTAAATTATTATTTTTATTTATTGTTTTACATGAAGAAATTTTACTTGTAATATTATCAGAATTATTTATATTATTAATTATACTTTCATTATTATTATATTTTAAAATGCACTTTTTTTTATTTTCACTTACATCATCAGAGTTTTTAAATGAGTTTTCAGATGTATTATCTTCTTTAATTTTTTTATTTATACACCTTTTTTCTTCAATTTTGCATATTTTATCTGAATTAACTTCACTTTTTTTTATGTTTCTTAAGATATTCACTTTTTCATTATCTAATTTATTATGTGAATTATATATTTCCATATTAATATTTTATTTCATTTTTTTCATTTTTTTTTTTTTTAAATTCATAAAACTATTATACGGAAATATATACCTTGAATATTTAAATATTTCTTATTATTATAAATATAAATATAAATTTAATTTTTTTTTTTTTTTTTTAATACAAAAAGTTCTTGAAAAGTATATCAAGAAAAATATTTTAAATACAAAATGCATAAAAAAAAAAATTCATAATAGAAATATATATAAATAACAAAAATTGTTACATATAAATTTATAAAACTGCAAGATACATTGATTTTATACAAATAAAATTTTTTTTTTTTTTTTTTTGGAAATTAAGTAACATAATAATCATATTACATTTTTAATTCTCTTCTTTTTTTTTTTTTTTTTTTTGTGCATTTATCTTCTAAATAAAAAAGAAACATTAGTTCTGTTTAGCTAAATATATATTTGGTCTCAGTTTTAAAAAAAACAATATTATAAATGAAAAAAAAAAAAAGAATACAACAAAATATAAAAAACGAAATATTTCTTTTAGATGTTATAAATTATGTATATATATAAAAATATTTTTTTTGAGTTTTTAAAATAAATAATGAAAAAAAGAAAATATAAATGTTATCTTCCAAGGATAAATTTAAGAAAAGAATATCAGATATTTTATTGAACTATGAAAAAAATAAAAAAAAAATCTTGGGATGAAGAATAAAATTCTTTTTATTTTTAATGTAAAAAATTAAAAAAAAAATTTTTAATTATGATAAAATTACAACCCTTTTCTTTATTTCCTGAAAATGGAGTTTATACTTATTATTTATATATTGCTTATCTATTTATAACATTTCATATGCATTTTTAATAATATGAAAAACAAAAAGAATATAAAAAATTATAGCAATAAAGAAAAGTTTAGAAAAAATATAATTTCTCAATTCTTATAATATTTGTCTTTAAAAAGCTCATAAGAAATTTAAGCATAAATAAATAATATAAGCAAATGCTTTATTCTACCATATATGAAAAATTTATATACTAAATTAAAAGAAAAATATAAAAATAAATTTCCCCAAAAAAAAAATAAAACAGGTAAATTTACATAGTATATATATATATATATTGATATTCAACATAGTATTTATTTTCAATGTAAACTAAAAATGTAAATTTATTATTTAGTATCTATATTATAAATAAAATTTTTAATTTGTATAAAATAAAAAAAGAAATTATATTTCTTTATTTTACAAAGGTATATATTTTACTCTGATATTTCCATTATCTCTTTTCTAAACAACTAATAAAAAGAGTATATAAAGAGAAGATATGAAAAATATTTCAAAAAATTGTCTATAAATTTCTTTACATGTAAGTTTTTTTCTGAATAAATATATTGTAAATATAAATTTGCCTAAGAAAAATTTACATATTGCTATAAAAATATGAGCTGCATCAGTTTAAATAAATAATAATAAAAAATAGCAATAAATAAAATTATATTGGTGAATATACAACTGTTTAAAATAAATAGGCATTTTTTTTTTAATTTCTACAATTTACTTTATATAGTGTTTTGAAAGAATATGATGCATTAAAAGAAAAATGAATTAGACATTTTATAAAATTATGAAATATTTATATTTAAGTAAAAATTTTTTGCTTACATTTTTTTTCTTTTTCCTTTTATATTTTACTAATATTGTTTTTTTTTTTTTTTAAAAAAAAAAAAAGAAAATGATTTAGAAAGAAAAAAACAAATAAAAAACTATATATTTAGAAAAATAACAATGAAAATAAAAACTTTATAATATAAAATTAATAAATAATCAAAAGCATTCAACCGCTGTAATTTATTATATTTGAAATACAATATAGCATCATACTTTTTAATTATAAGTTAGAGAAGACTAAGTTTATTTTGGATTGTAAAATTTAAGATTGCATTACTAATATTTGTATACATGTATTTTCGTTGTATAAAATGAAAAAATATCAGAAAAGAAATATAATTTATAAATTTATTTTATTTTTTTTTTTTTATATTTTTTTCATTTTATTTCATTTTTTATATGTAATATTGAAAAGTTGATAAAATGGAAAATATAACTTAAAAAAAAAACATCAAAGTCTTATATACTTTTAAATATGCATCCTTTGCTTTTGTTATTTTTTATATTATTTTTCTTTTTATCTTTTTGGTTTTCGTGATTATTCTATATATGCATTTTGTTTTATATTATTAAATACTTTTAAAATTATTTAATATAGAATATAAAAAAAGAAATTTAAATGATCTGAAATAAATTTCCAACAATTTAAAAAAATGAAATAAAAAAAAATACTTTTTAAATAATTGAAAAAAAAATTATATAACTTTTAAAAATATAATTTTTAAATATTTGATGAAAAATAAAAACATTAATAAAATAAAATTTTATTCAGGTACATATAAAATAATATAATAATTAAAATTAAAATTTATTTTTCTAACTTTTCCCAAAATATTCATGTTATGAAAAGTAAAAATTTTGAAATTATATATAAATAAAAAAAAAAAAATAAATAAAATAAAATAAAATAAAATAAATCAGCATAAAAAGTAAAAAATAATAATGAAAATGAAAGTGAAAATTAGTAAAAAAATAAATAAAATTTTCAAAACGATTAAATATATATAATTAAATATATAATTTAAATGAAATGCTTCAATTAAAAAATAAAAAAAAAATTATGTTTTTAAATTTTGTTAAAAACATCTGTTATATATTTAATAAAAATATATTTGAAAAAATTATATATAATTCAAATTTAAATAATTTGAATATTAGTGTACATAACATAAATAGGAATATTAAATAATTTCTTGAAGCATATAGTATTGTAACAAATGTAATGAAAATATCTATATTAATAAATAAATTAGAATTTAAGTAAATAGAAAATAGTTCATGTATATTCTTTATATTTTTTAATGATGAAAATAGAAAAAAAGTAATATATATATATTTATATAAAAGTATATTAAATATTGATGCTATTAAAAATAAAAATTTTGCTAGTATTAGTTTCAGCAAATATAATTAAGGTTAACATATAAACAGTATAGATGAAAATATATATATATATATAAGCATATGAATTATAAAGAGAAAAAAAAAAATGAATATAGAGAAATGTAATAACTATATGAAAACTTCTATTTTTAAAAAGCAAAAGTTGAATGATGAAGAAAATTATGAAGATTCTTACGTAGAAAACAATATTTTTCTTGATAAAAATAATAATCAAGTACAAGAAAATAACAAAGTAAAAAAAAACTTAAATATAAATAATGAAAATGTAAATGATGAAATAAAAATCGAAATAAAATCAAAAAACGATAAAAATTGTGATAATTCAAATTATATTTATAATAAATCTTATTTATATGAAAACCATGAAAATTCAAATAAAAATTTTAATAAAAATATTTCTGAAAATGGATTCTCAAATGAATTGAGAGAGTCAAATAAAAATGTAAAAGAATATACTGATGTAAGTGATACTTACAAAGTATTAATAAATATTTGTCTAAAAGAAATTAGGAAAAATAGTAGTCTCAAGATAACTAATGATGTATACAAAGTATTAAAAAAAAATAATTTGCTTATCGAAGATGATGATAAAATGGATAATTATTTAGATGAAAATAGTAATTATACAAATATTTTATCAAATAATATATTAAAAGATAATGACTATTATAATGAAATACATGAAAATATGCAAAAAGAAAATGTAAATAACAGTAAAACAAAAAATGTAAACAATAAAAGGAGAAGCAGTGCTATTACAGGGAGTAATAAAAGCATAGCATTATCAACTGAATATGGAGATAAACTATTTTTCTTTAATGAAGATAGTTATAAAAATTATGTTAACAACAACAACAATAATACTAGTAATAATAATAATAATAATAATACTAATAATAATAATAATAGTATTATTATTAATAATGGTAATAATATTAATAATAATGATAATATTAATAATAATGATAATATTAATAATAATGATAATATTAATAATAATGATAATATTAATAATAGTAATAATAATGATAATATTAATAATAGTAATAATGATGATAATATTAATAATAGTAATAATGATGATAATATTAATAATAATGATAATATTAATAATAATGATAATATTAATAATGATGATAATATTAATAATAGTAATAATGATTGCATTAATAATGATGATAATATTAATAATAATGATAATATTAATAATAGTAATAATAATGACAATATTAATAATAGTAATAATGATTGCATTAATAATGATGATAATATTAATAATAGTAATAATAATGATAATAGTAATAATAATGATAATATTAATAATAGTAATAATAATGATAATATTAATAATAGTAATAATAATGATAATATTAATAATAGTAATAATAATGATAATATTAATAATAGTAATAATGATTATATTAATAATGATGATAATATTAATAATAGTAATCATGGTTATAATGACAATAATATTGTTTTTAATGATATTAGCAGTCGTAATAAAAAAAACATGAATATCAATTCAAAAACATGTTCGTCATCTGAAGATAGAATAATAAATAGTATTTTAAAAAATACAAAATTAAAAATGAGAAGTGATAAAAATTATATGACAGATGAAAAAATAGCTTTGTGCAAAAAAAATAAAATAGAATCAGATATGTTTAATATTTTCAAAAATGTTATAAATATATTAACATGTAAATATCCTCAACATAATATAAAAGAACTTTTTTTTAATAGTCAAAATAAATTAAAAGATGAATATGAAAATAACAAAAAGAATTCTATAAAATTAACAAGTTATGAATGTAATCGATATAATAATTTGTATAACAAAGTAAAATATAAATTATTTTATGCACATAATGACATAAGAAAAAGGAATAGTATTAATGCGAAATCTATGTATGAAGAATTTAATTACTGTTTAAAAAATATTAAAAGAAACATAACTATATTATCTCATTTTCTTCCTCACAAAAAAGATTATAATTTTATTACAAAAATTAAATTTGATGAAAATTGTGAGAATGTTATAACGACTGGAAAAGATGGTTTTATAAAAATTTTTCATGTACTAACAGGAAACTTAGTAATATCTATAAGAGCACATAATTATTCTATTACTGATTTTGATATACATAAGTCGAATAAATATATTATTTCTTGTGATGAAAAAGGAATAGTTAAATTTTGGCTACTTGACAAATATAAATTTAAGATTCTTTTTACATATAGAAGAACATTTTTTATGAAAAATGTAAAATTCTTTTACAGTGAAACGAAAAAATCTAATAGCCATTATAAAACATATGCATTATGTTCAACTAATTCATATTTTTTTATAATTAAATTTGATGATTTAAATAATGATATTCAATTAATAAAATCATTAAATATGTATATAAATAATATTAAATTTTTTCCTTATCTACAATTTTCATATTCTTTAAATTACAATATTGCTCCATATGTATACAATAATTTAATTATATCAAAAAAGCCTATTGAAGAATTAAAAAATAGCTACTTAATTTTTATAAATACACAAAACAGTTCTATAGATAAATTTAGTGATATGGATTATATCAATGGAAATTATAAAAATAGAAAAAAGAAACTTATGTTTTTACTTTTGACAACAAAAAAAATTTATGATGAAGACGAGGGAAATTTAATAATATCACCTAATAATGTTTTAATTACAAAATATGTTAATAAAATTAATGATGAATTGTATAATTTAAATGGAGATGATGTTATAGAAGTATTATATAAAGGGGAGAAAAAAAAAAAAGTAAATGAAGAAGATAATTCTTATAGAAAAATGTTTCAATTTTTTGAAATTAATATACTACAAAATGTCAAAAACAATATTGGTTTTGTTATGTTTAGAAAATTTGAAGATTTTAACGAAGAAGTTTTTTTATTCACATTTTCAAATAATTCAGCTGATTTTGTAACTGTTCATACAAATGGATCCATTTATCTGTGGAATTTTCAAAATTATTTGAATGATTTAAATAAGAAAAAAAAAGGAAATAAAATTTTTATTTGTTGTTTTTATACATCCTTATATATAGAATTTCTATTGGAATCATCAGTTATTAATGAAAATAGTAAAGCAAAAAATAAAAACGAAATTGTTTTAAACGAAATAAATAAGGAAAATGAAAATAATTTATTTATTATATCATCAACTTCGTGTTCATCTTACTGTTACTCCTCAAGTGAGCAGGAAGATTCATCAAAAGTAGATAATCAAAAACAAAGGAAAAAAAAAAAAAGTAAAGGGAATTATCAGGATAATTGTGTAAATAAAAGTTATAATTTAAGTTATCAAAACATTTTAAAAAATAATTGCAATAAATGTGAACAGCAAAAAAGGTGCATTCATTGTATATATAATGAAAAATCAAACAATAAATCAAAGTTAAGAGCAAAAAAATTACACTACAAAATAAGTAACATAGCTTTTAATAATACCGATGAATATTTAATAATTGCCGATGGAATAACAAATAAATCTAATGCATCGAAAGAAAACATTAATGCTGTTACAATGAAAACGAATTTATCTATATTTAACACAAAAACATTTGAAGAAATAAAATATTTTGATTTGAAAAAATGTGACAGCTATGTTAGTTTCATTGAACCCAATCCTTTTTATAGTGATGTTATCCTTTTTGCTTGCTTTAGAAAATATATTTATTTATTAAATGTGCAAAAGAAAAAAATTATTAAAAAATTTTCTTATGATAGTGAACTAAAAAATATAAGTGCTGAATGGAATAAGAATGGTTATATCTTTATTGTTGCTCATAATTATGGATATTTTTCCATTTTTACTATGAATAGAAATTGTTGTTATAAGTTTACTTTAACAGAACAGATTACTTCATCTCAAATTTGTTATTTGAATGAATCAAACACCAATGAAAATACCGAAAATTATGATAATTTAAGTGTTATGCCAGATGTCTATATATATGATTCCTATGCAGCATATAATGAAAGTGGTAGAAATATTACTAATAATAATGCTAATAATAGGAATAGTATTAATAATAATATTAATAATAATTCTAATAATAATAATAATAATAATAGCAATAACGATATTAATAATTTAAGTAATAATCCTAATAATAATAAATCTAATGATAACAGTAAAAAAAGTAAAAATAAAAAAATTAGTAATAAAAATAACGTAAATATTGATGAAGGCTCTGATTTCACAAGTTCAGCAAAGACAATCTACACATTATATACTGATAGCAATTCAAAATTTTCAAATAAAGAAAAAAATTTAAGAAAAAAAAAAAATAATAGGAATAAAAATAATAAAAATGACGACGTAAAAATATTAGATAACAATGAGTTTTCAGAAAAAAATAAAAATTTTACTGAAGATAAACAAGTTATAAATATAGAAAATATAAATAATGAAGTTATAAGTGTAGAAGATGTGCACAACGAAAATATTAAAAAAAATTTAAATGCAAGAAAGGAAGTTATAAATATTGATAATGTAATAGATAACAAATATTCTAAATTTTCCAATAATAATAATAAAGAAGTTTTAAATTTGAGTGATAATAAAAATTTTATACAAATTAATGACAGTGTAATTCAATATAATAAATCAAATGAATTTGTATTAGATGAAGATAGCTCATCAGAAAACAATAGAAGTTCAAAAAATCAAACAATAAACAAGTTGAAGCAATATTTTAATTCAGATAATGATGGTGTAAAACCTTATTTTTTAAAAAAAGAGCAAGTTCTTAGTGATATTGATTCTGATTTTGACAAAAATAGTTCTATTAGTTTTTTTAGTGATGATTCTAAATATGATTATTACACTGATTGCTTAATTCAGTCTTCAAATAATAGTCTTGATGGAAAAAGTAATGAGAATAAAAGATTTTATGACAGTGATTGGTGTGACAGTGACTATAATTATGTCAATAATGACATGTATGGTAATTTCATAGATAATGAATATACAGAAAATAATAGTAAAAATTATCATTTTAGTTATTTTAATAGATTTAAAAAACAAAAAACGAATCATCATATATACTTGAATGATTCAAAAAATGAAAACTTTATAAAGAAAAGAAGTGGTAATAAGACGGATAGAGAAATGTGGTTTAAGAAATTATCAAAAAACACTGATTATAATGATATATCTTATAAGAAAAAAAAAGTAAGAAAGGAAGAAAGTAAATCAATTTTAAATAATTTTAATAACACAAATATATTTGTAGATAAGAAATTTAAAATTTATGAACAAGAGTTACAATCATTACTTCCTCGATTTTCTAGCTTTAATTCTTGTAACAATTATTTTGAATTTTTAAAAAAAAATAAAATTAATTCATTATGTGTGTATTTAAGTTACATGAATTATTTAAAAAGAAAATTGAAAAATAACCAAATAAATTATAAAAACCTACTTTTATATGATATATTATACAAAATTATACAAAGTCATATAAAGATTACGTCAATTAATAATAATATACAGAGTACAAATGCTCACAAAACTACTGAAATAAAGGGTAATTTAAGTTCTACTCACGTTTCAGATAACATTATTTTTAGTAAAAATATTAATCATGAAAGTAATAATTTCAATAAATTAAATGATAAAATACCAAATAATCATAATGTGGCTATGAATAAAAGCAGTAGTAATTATAATAATGACTTCTATAATAATACAAACGCTTTTGTAAATAATTTCTCTAATTCAGAATCAGTTAAAACTAATATAGATAACAAAAATGAATTTATAAACAAAATTAATAAGTATTTAGAAATATTTAAAAATAATAAGACCGAAAAAAGCAAGAAAAGCTATATGAATGTCATAAAAATAAAGAAAATTTATAATAAAATTGGGGATATAAATGAAAGTGTAATTTTTAATAGTTACAATAATAATAAAAAAGATAAAGAGGAATTAGACAATTCTATTTTTTATAGATTTTTAAAAAGATTACCATGCAAGGAAGAAGAGGATATAGATAATTATATTTATTATAATAGAAAAAGTAGCTATAACACAAAGTTAAAAGATTTTTTTCGAAGTTATTTAAATCATTATGAAAAGGTAGATAAAAATAAAAAAGAGTTTGATTATAAATTATTTGTATATGCAAATAATAATAAGATGGCATATATGAATTCTCATATAATGAACTTGCTACATACTTTACAAGAAAAATATTTAAAAAATTTAATAATAAGAGAAAATTACAATTTATTAAACAATTATCCATTGAAAGGTAGAAACTGCATAATAAAAAATATTGATCATATTATGACTTGTGCATTTTATAATTCTTATTCAGTCTACGTTAGGTCTCCTTTGGATAATTATGATTTAGTAAATACAAGAACTTTCAATAATTCTTTTTTTTCTAGTTATGCAAGATATAATGATATTTTTTCTATGTTTAGAAATAATTTATACAATAATAATATTAACAATTCTTTAAATTACGAGAACATTGCTAGTTCAGAAAGAAATACAGAAATAGCTATTATAAGTGAAGCTTCTTCTATGTTTACAAGTGATCAGTCAGCTGAGTATTTTACTGATGAAGATGAAGAAGATGATGAAGAAGACGATGAGGAAGATGATGATGATTATTATAATGAAGATTACACATACAGTAATGTTTCAACCTCTTATAGACGAAATAGAAGAAATAGAAGCAGGAATAAACGCAGAAATGATAAGAATAAATCAAATAGGAGAAATAATCAATCAAAAAGAACTTCAAGAAGAAGTAGAAAGAAAAACGAAAAAAAAAAAAATAATAGTGAAAATGTAGCTAATACATATATAAGAAAAAGTGATAGACTGAGAAACAAAGAACTCAATAGCAAAAAAGATAATAATAACAATAGATATTTTAGGAATTCTTCTAATAACTCTAGAAATCCTTATAATACTAGATCAGCAAATATAAATAAAGATCAGGTTTAATTTTTTTTTTTTTTTTTTCTTTTTGTTTTCATATATTATTATATATGAAACTATTATTACATTATTTATCCTATGAATTATAGAGATAAAATGAATGTTCTCTCTATTTTCTATGTTTTTTCAAAAATAAATATAAAATTATAATAACCCTTCTTTTAATATTTTTTTTATTAAATTTAGATACACAACCACTACTTTTTTTTTAATTTTATTTTTTATTTTAAATATATTTATGTAAATGAGCGTTAATTTGTTGTACTAATGAATTCATTTACATATTCATTTATATATATTCCTTATTTTGTTTCCTTATTTGTTTATTTTTTTAATTACATATTTATGTGTTTATTTGTTTATTTGTTTATTTGTTTAATTTTTTTTTTTTTTTTCTTTTTCAAAATAAAGAGTTATTTAGTTACTAGAGCAGGGACTGTTTATGATAAATTATACGATTATAGAAATGATAATTTTAAATTAGATAGAAGTATATCATCAATAAATAAAACAGAATGTTCTGATATGAATGAAAAGTATAAAAAGATAAATAAAAATAATACATTTGAATATATTAATGAAAAAGAAAATAATATAGAAGAAACTTGTAAAAAAAGAAAAAAAAGATTAAAAAAAAATTTTTATCTTAATGAATCAAGTGATTACGAAGTAAAAAATTTTAACAGTAATGAAATATACAAAACTTGCGTTATCACTAATGTAAATAATTTTAGTTATTCAAAGAATATAAATGAAAACAACACAAAAGAGTTAAGTTTAATAAATGACGATACAATTTATAAAAATGATAGTATAAAAAAAATTTTTAATAATATAACCAGTAAAATAAATTATATAAGAGATAAACATATTATAACTAATAAATTTAGTAATATCAATAATAATAATAATAATAATAATAATAATAATAATAATAATAATAATAATAATAATAATAATAATAATAATAATAATAATAATAATAATAATAATAATAATAATAATAATAATAATAATAATAATAATAATAATAATAATAATAATAATAATAATGAAAAGATAGAAAATAATTTAAGTAATTCTATAAGAAGTAACAAATTTAATAATATAAACTGTAATAATAATATACTCGAAAAATCAGAGAATGAACTAATAACTTTAAATAATGAAAAACAAGAAAAATTTATACATATAAATCAACTTTATTATAATGAAATTCACGTATATAAAAAAAGTAATAATACCTATAATAAATGCATCACTTGTAATTTTACTCATATTTGCCATTTATGTAAAAGAGAACAATTTTCTACAATCTTAAAAAAGAATGAAAATGAAAATAATGAATATTCACAAGTATATTATTTGAATTACTTTTATGATGATTATATTTGTGATATTATAGGACCATATACATTTAAAAATGATTCTTATTTTTTTCATATATGTTGTCTACTTTCAATAAGTAATTTAAATATAGACAAAAAATTGAACGTAATTTCTAACTTTAACGTAAGCTTAAAAGCATTAAAGTTTTAACTATATCAATTTACTATGTAATATATATATATATCTTGTAATATTTTTTTAGATTGAATTATATGAGAAAATTGAATGTTCATTTTGTAAAAAAAAAAATGCAACTATTCAATGTAATAGTAAAAATTGTAAAAATATTTATCATTGTCCCTGTTTATATGAAACATATAATGAATTTTTTACAAAAAACAGAAAAAAATTTAAAAATTCTGAATTCATATTTCCAAATCCTTTGTATAATGAAATTTTCTTTTGTCCAAAGTAAGATTAAATTTTTTGTGGTATTATATAGACATATATTTATATATGTATTATTTATTTATACATAAATCATTTTATTTTATATATATTTACAACTTTCTTATAGATGTTTTTCAGAAAAAAAAAACTTAAAAGATGAAAATAAAAGCATGTTCAAAGGAAACATAAATCTAAGAAGATGGATTTTTATGAATAAAAAAGAGGAACACATAGATAGTACTTATAACAACATCAATTTATATGATGATAAAATAATGAATATATTTTATATACCTCAAATAAATGATGAAATTATTTTTTTCCCAAATATTTTTAAAAAAACTAATAGTTACCTAATTGATTTATTTTATGTTTGGTTAAATATAGATCGTCCATTTACAGCCAAAATTTTTAATATGCATTATATATTTCCTAGGGGAAAAAATAATAAAAATATTGTTATTGTTTTAAAGTTATTAATAAAAAAAATCTACAAGAACTTAAAAAATGATGAAACAATAAAAAAAAATGAATTTTCTCAAGATAACAAAAAAGCTGAAAAAAATATAGAAAGCATAAATTTAAATTGTGATGATATAAATGATAATTTCTATTTCTTTAAAAATAAAAATGAAACTTTTAATTTTAAAAAAATATATAAGTATGAAAATATACATAAAAAAGAATTTGATCATCACAATCACAAAACAATTAGCATACATTATTCTCCATACTTACTACAAAATAATTCAAATAATCAATTCATTATTTTAAAAAAAGATTTTGACAATAGTATAGTAAATTTAATATATAATTTAAAGAAATATATGGAAGTTCAAATAAATTTTAATTTTCAAATATATAAAGCAAAAATAATTTATTTAAAAAAAAATAAGTTGACTAATAATAGAAATGATAGTTTAAGCATTAATTTATCAAACAAATCGCTTTATTATGACGAATTTTCTAAGCAATATTATTATAATTTAAAAGGTATTAAATGAATTTTTTTTTTTTTTTTTTTAAAGTATCCTTAAACCAATTTTTATGATTTCATTTTATAATTTTATTTTTTATTATATTTATTATTTTATTTGAATTATGAATAATATAAAACAATATATTTATATTTAAAGAATATAGAAAAAACCTGAATAAAATATTAGAAGATGACCCTTTTGTTGGTTTAGAAGCAATTTTAGTTGCATTTATATATGAAGAAAAAATAAATTACAAGGTAAAGATAGAAAGAATAATATTTTGTAATAGAAAAAAATATACATATTCATTTATATTATTTTAATATAAATTTTATGTTTCTTTTCTTCAAGTGGATAAATGCTTGGGACATCATAGTACAAAATGACTTCTGCATAACTTCAGAAAAAAACCAAAAAATAAAAAAATCCAATATGAGTAACTCTTTTAAGGTAGCTTTTAATATCATAGAGGATATAATGAATTATAAAGAAGAAAATAGGTATATAAAAAATAAGAAAGGATTCAAAAAAACATAAAAAAAAATAATAATATAATATTACAAATCAAAACTATTCTTTTTTTTTTTTTTTAAATTAATATAACTCTTTTATTTATAAAGACTATATTATGAAGAATTTATAGAAAACATTCCTACACCTTTAGTAAATGTAAAACAACAAAGTTGGATAAAAAATTATTGGGAGTATATACCTATCCCAACTTCTCTTACAATTATTAACAATAAATTATTATCAAAGTAATAAAAAAAAGTGTAAAATAATAATAATAATTCAAATATTTTTTATATAAAATTTATAATATTCCTATTTTTTCTTTTATCTTTTATTTTGTTATCTAATCATTAGATTTTACAGAGACATAAGTATGTTTTTTTATGATCTTTGCATATTAATATATAATTGCAGGATTTTCAATAAAGATAATTATTTATGTGATCTTTCATTAAAACTTGAATCTCATATATATGATTTAGCAAAATTATACTCGTATGGATATTTCAATAAAAACATCAATTCTAGTTAAAGTTAATATTCTAATTAATCAAAAAAGTATCCTTTAACTTATATACTTTATAATAAAAAAAATTTATTTTGCAATATATATATGCATATAATGTAGTAATTTTTTATAAATATACTTATCGATATTAAATAATTTTTGAAAAAATAAAATTTTTTTAAAAGGTATCAAAATAATAATAATATTGACAAGATATATTTTTTATTCTTAAGTATTTTAGATTTATTTGGTATTTTTTTTTTTTTTAAATATTTCATTAATTCATTAACTTGTATCTTTCTGTTAATTACGTATTATTGATTATTTTTTTTTTTTCTTCAATGGATACATGCGCTTAAAAAGAGATATTACTTATTTTCAGGTTTTATGAATGATTATTTTTTTTTTTTAAATTGTAAACTAAAATGAAAAGTAAAAATGTATAATAAATATGTTTGTTTATATTTTTTGTTTGCTAAAGTTATTATCATTTTATTTTTTTTTTTTTTTTTTTAAAATATCAATTTAAAAAAAAAAATAAAATAAAATATACCAGATTAAATATATACTTAAGAAAAAAATCAGAATAATATATATAATAATTCATAATCAAAATAGTTAAAAATTTAATAATTTTGAAAATAAATCAAATTATTATATCTTATTTTAATATATTCTAAAATTTTAGCACTTTTATATACTTAGTTTAAAGTTAAAATTATATTTTTCTATAGTTAAATTTTCTAATATAGGATGCATATTTTTACTTAATACAATCTATTTAAAAATTATAAATTAGAAATATAATATAAATTTAATATATTTAAAGTAAATTTATTTAGCACATATGTTTGAACAAATATATATATATATATATTAATATATATGAATTAATTTACCTGTATTGCTAATTTTTTTAAATAAAATGATAAAGACATGTATAGAATAACACTATATGATTTTATATTAGATGAAATAAAAGGAGGTAGGTATTACAATTCTTATCTTAGTGATAATGAGCATACTGAAGAGCATCTTAAAGAAAATAAAGAAACAAAAAATTTATATGACAACCATAAGAATGAAAGTGAAGATAATAAATATGATTTTTATAAATTCCTTGATAATTTTTTTAAATCTGATTCTATACCAGATAATGCATTAGAGCATATGTTAAATGTTCCTTATTTTTTAGAAAAAATTATGAGTTTTTCTTTTTTATTATGCCTAGATAATATATTGTATGATATAACTTTTATGCCTATACAAGTATGCTTATAAAATAAAAAATTCTTAATTTCATTAGTTTTAATTATTTATTTATTTATTTTTTATTTTATTATTATTATTATTATTATTTTTTTTTTTTTCTGCATAAAATAAATCTTTTTATTTATTATTTTACTTACGTTTTTAGGTTGTAAGATCGTTATGTATTTTAATTTATATATTTTTAAAAAATGCAAGCCATCGTCTTTTATATATTTTTTCAAATGTAAAAAATTACAAATTTTATAAATATGCTACGAGTAATTTTAAAAATTTTAAAAAATACAAAGTGAGAGTAATAAAGAGTTGCAATAATTTCACATATAGTGGTAGAAGAGAAATTTATGAAAAAGATTCTAATTTAAAAAGAAAGTCTTTTACACATTTTTATTCCCAAAATAGAAATATACCTAAAAACTTTTTTACATTTTCTCATATAAATGATTTTAGATATAATATTAATAATTCTAACTCCGAATATAGCATAGATGAGAAAGATGCCTTTACAAATAATTCTATTGATACAAGTAGCTTAATATGTAATTTAAAAGATGATAATGATAATAATTATATAAAAAAGTCAAATTCTAGTGAAAATTCAGAAAAAAATTTAATTAAAAATATAAGTTGTACAGATATAAAGAAAGATAGTATCATGAATATGAAGTCAATAGATGACAAAAAAAAAAAAAAGGATAAAGTTAAATTAAAAAAAAAAAAAATAAAAACAAATAATCAAAAATCAATGTATGGAACTACAAAAAAAAATAGAATAAACAATTTTTTAAGTATTTTTAAGTCACTTAGTTTTATAAAAATGTACAATTATTTAAAAAATATTGAAAAACATATTAAATTTCTTTTTAGTTATGTATACATGAATATTATTCATTTTATTGATATTAATAAATTATATACACTTAATATTTTTAAAACAGAAAAAAAAGAAGAAGCCATTACTAGATCTTTGGAAATAAATTACATAAATAGAAGAAAAAATAAGATAAAGGAGGAACTATCTGACATTTCTAATGAAGAAGTTTTTAAGAACTACCTAAAAAGAGATATTACAAAAGATAAAAAAAAAGGAAAAAAAAGTATAGAAAAAAAAATAGTGACGGAAAATGAAAATTTGGAATTAAAAAATAATCACAACATTAAAAAAACTTGCTTCAATAAAATAAATAAAAATGTTAATACAAATGTAGAAACTTATAATTTATGTGGCAATAATAGAAACAATGAAAAAAAAATTTATAAAAATTTGAAAAATAATTCAGAAAAGATTGTTTTAATGAATGACCAAAAATATATAAATTATGTTCATTCTAATAATAAAAGGAATTTTTCAGGTAGCATTATATATAAGAATGATAATGTAGCGAATAAAAAAAAAAAAAAAATGAAAAAAAAAAATAAGAAAAATAATTTTCATACAATTAAGAATATGATAAATAATATTGATAATTTTAATAATAAAGATATCATAAATGATAATAATAATAATAATAATAAATTTAATGATAAGGTTAACACAAATGATAATAATAATAATAACGATTTTAATATAGTTAATAATATAAATTACAATAATTATTATAATAGTGATGTTAAGATTCATACTAATAATGAAACTTACAATGAATATTACAATAAAATTATTTATAACGCTGATATGATTATTAACAGTTATGAAAAAAACTTGAATAATGATTTTGATATGTTCTATAATAATAAATTGAAACCATTTTATACATCTAATAAAAGGAATAGCCAAAATTATGTTTATGATAAATTTAATGAAGGATTACAAGAAAGGAGGAAAATAAAAAATATAACTAAAGTTAAGAATATGAAAAAAAAATTATTTGAACAGCATTTGAATTCATTAAAATTATCATTTCCAGAATATAGTGGGTTGATAAGAATATCTTTAATTTTAATTTGTATTTACATTTTTTCATTTGTTGATACATCGAGAGTTTATCATTATATAAGAGCACAACCATTTATGAAATTATATGTGGTATTAAACATGTTAGAAATATTAGAAAGATTATTAAGATCATTAGGAAAAGATTTAATTGATAATATGATCAGAACATTTATTAGAATAATAAATTTACATTCATATATATACATTATAAGAAACAATTATCACAATAATAATGAAAATGATAGAACAAATAATAATAAAAATTATGTAGAAAATGAAAATGATATAAATGATTATATTAATAAAAATAAAAAAATTGATGTAAATAATTTTGATAATAAGAATGAGATGAATAGCTTTGCTGATGAAAATAAAAGTAAAAAAATTTCATGTATAGATGGTTTACGAAAGGAAATGGTAAAAAACGAAAATTTTTTTTCTAACAATAAAGAAATATATTTTAGATACAACTTTAGAAATAAAAGTATCTCTAAGGATACTTGTTATTATAAGGAAGAAGAACATTTTTATTCAAATAAGAAAAAGGAAAAAAATTTTCTTTTTTTTAAAAATAATAAAGATAATGAAAAAAGTAGTGAATTTAAAGTATCTATATTTTTTCCTTTTTATAGTGTATTAATTAAATTTTGTATGCAATATATTCTCGTTCTTTTTTATATTCTGATCCATTCTTTTATTCACTTGGTTCGTTTTTTATCTTTAAATATTGCAATAAATTCATCAGAGGTAATTATTTTTTTTTTTTTTTTTTTGTATGTATATATATAAAGTTAGACTATCAATTTAATATATATATATTTATTTATATATGTTGTGTTTTTTCTTTTTCAGTCAACAATGTTTTTAATTCTTGTAATGAGCAATTTTACTGAAATAAAATCGACAGTTTTTAAAAAATTTACGAAAATATCCTTATTTACAATTGTTGCATCTGATGCAGTTGAAAGATTTTATTTGTTCATCGATGCATTTCTTGTATTATTAAAAATGTCAACTGCTTATAGGTTTGCTTCATTTTTTTTTTTTTAAGTTATTTTAATCTTTATACTTATGAATATATAAAATATATATAATTTTTATTTATTTATTTTATTTTATTAGAACACAAAATTCTTTTATTAGCATTTCAAGTTGGCTAGTAATATATATAAAACAAATTAAAAAATAAATTATATTTTTTTTTTTATTTTAATTTACATCTATATTTTAATGTATTATTATTTTTTTGTTTTATTTCATCTTTGTCATTTCTTTTATTATTTCATTATTTATTTTATTTTATTTTTAATTAGATAATTATTTTACTGCTTGAAGTAGGAGTAGATTGGTGCAAACATTCATATTTATTAAAATATAATAATTTGAAATCGGAATCCTTAAATAAATATTTTCTTGTAAAAAAAAAATTCTTTTAAATAAATAATAAAATATTCATTGGTTTTAATTTTATATATACATATATGTATATATATTTTTTTTTAGACACTTTTAGCTGATGTTTTGATATCAAGAACTCCTAATAATAATATTCATTATATGCAAACTTCTTTTAAAGTTCCCTGTAAAAATATTTTTTGTTTTTCTCATATACCAACAAGGTTAGATTATATATATATTTTTAAACTATCCAATTTATTTTTTTTTTTTTTTTTTTTGTATCATTTTTACTCATAATATTTATTATAAATATATATATTAATTATTTTAGAAGACTTGGATATATGTCAATGCCTGTGGTTACATTAATTGTTTGCTCTTTACCAAGGTTTGTATTCCAAAGAAAAAAAAAAAAATGTATATAAATAGTTTTATATATATACATATGAATACATTACTATATATTTTTTTTTTAATTTAATCAATAACTCATTAAAATACAAAAGTTTTCTAATGTATATATGCTAAAATATTGAAATTTTTATTTTTCAGATTAAATTATTTATCAAATATATCTTTGTTTTCTTTTGCTTTATCTATATGGATATGCTTGTTTCTTTTCAAGGTTCCAAGAAAAAAAGATAATAAATAAATAAAAATGAATTTACAAAAAAAACAATATCATATATTTATATATATATATATATATTTTTCTTTTTTTTTTAATAAAGATAATTTTATCAATTATGATTGTATCTTATACAATATCTGAAAAACATCATTTGAAAAAATTAGGTAAACCATATGATGATATTAGTGCCTTGTAAAGAGATAACGGAAAAAAACTTTTTAATATATTTAAATTGTATTTTTCTTTAATTATTATAAATCAATTTTTAAATTATATATATTTTTTATTTGCTTAAAATTTTAAAATGTTTTTGTTGTTTTTAAAATAATATTATTAACTTTTTTTTTTTAATTTTTTTCTTTATTTTTTGAGGAATATATATTTTTATTCATTTTTACTTTACCAAAATTTTATCCTTCTTATTATTGTAAATTGATAATCAATTATATTTGACTAAAAAATATATATTATCTTTTTTTTTTTTCACTCTCCTTTTATTTTGTATACTATTAATTATCATATATCATCCTTCAGATTCTTAAAAATTTTGTTTTATATAAATTCTATGAAAAAAAAATTTTTGTGTAAAAAATTGCAATAGCATAAAGTATAATATATATGTAAAAAGAAAAGGAATAGAAGAATATATATATAATTCTATTGAAATTTATTATAAAGAAAAAAATAATTATTTCATGAGAATATTAAAATATTATTTTTTAAAACAAAACATTATTAAAGAATTATAAACACTTTTTAACTTATAAGAAATGAATGTAAAATAATTAAATTTTTTTTTTTTTTAATAAAATTTAGAATATAGAAAATAAGAAATCCACAAATTTTTATAAAAGTGTAAAAATTTTCTACCTTTGATATAAGCTTTTTTTCTAGTATTAATTTAATGAGCAGATCTAATTTATTTTTCCCTATTGCTTATTTTTCAAATTTTAACGTATAAAATTTAAATAAATACTACAATATTCATGTAAAAAAAAGACTTAAATATAAGTAATAACTACAATTAATATATATATATATATATATATATATATATATATACATTTTTATATGTAACTTTTAGCTTAATTCTTATTTTAACTTTTCCAAGATGAAATAAGTTTAAAATTAATTTCTGAATAATAAATTTAAGAATACTTCAACATAATATATTTCTAAATGTTATCTTTAAATAATAAAATAGCTTATATTTTTTTTTTTTTTTTTTTATTATTTCATTTTTTCCCTAATTCATTAAATTGAAAAAGTTATACAAAAATTTATAAACTGTATTCTTAAATCATTCTTTAGCAGAAGGAAATTTTAACTTTTGCATTAATAAAAACTTTTACTTTTTTCATATAGAGAAAAAAATGAATAAAAAAAAAAAGAACGATACACTCTAATGACTGTTTACATATATGTATATATATTCGTGCATATATTAAAAAAAAAAATGTATCATATATATAAAATTATAAATCGATTATATATATTTATATATATATATATATATATATATATTAGCAAATATATACATAATATATTAAAATATAACTAGTCATAGGTACGTAATAACAATATATATATGTATTTTTTTTTTTTTTTTTTTTATAATTCTCCACAATCAGTAATAACAACTTGTTTTTTGACATATCCTCCTTTTGAACCTTCACTTTCCATTTCTCTTATTATATTCATTCCATCGACAACTTTTCCGAAAACAACATGTTTTCCATCTAACCATGGACATGGAACTAATGTGATGAAAAATTGAGAAGAGTTGGTATTTGGTCCAGCATTAGCCATTGATAATAAACCTGGTTGATCATGTTTCAATTGAAAATTTTCATCAGCAAATGATCTACCATATATTGATTCCCCACCTGAACCATTTCCATTTGTTATATCTCCTCCTTGACACATAAATTGAGGAATAATTCTATGAAATATTGAGCCCTTATAATGTAGATGTTTTCCTCTAGATCCTATTTTTTCTCCAGTGCATAATGCTCTGAAATTTTCTGATGTTCTTGGTGTTATATCATTAAACAACTCAAAAATTATTCTTCCAGCACTTCTATTGTCAATTGCTATATCAAAAAATACTTTGCTTCTTTTACTCATTTTGAATTAAAGGAAATAAAAAAAATATATTTTAATATAATTTTACAATAAATAATTTTTATTTTTATTATTTATGCAATTAAAAATAAAATACTTTTATCTTATTTTTTTTTCTATTCTTTTTATTATTATTTTTTAACCTTTTTTTATAATTTAATTTTTTATTATTTTTTTTTTTTGTATTTATAATATATATTTTTTTTTTTTTTTGTATTTTATTTGCAATTTTTTTTTTTTTTTTTTTTTTGCATTTACATTTACATTTAATAATTTTTTTTATTTGAAAGATTTTTTTCTTTCTAAAAATATATTTGAAGTGTATAATAAAAAATAAATATTATCAAAAAATAAGTTGTATTTTTATTTACCCCAAAATTTGTTAGAATTTAAAATGTAATTTTTCTATATTAATATCCTAAAAACCAAATTCAAAAGATTTTTTTTATGCTAAAATAATGAACGAAAATAATTGTTTTAATATTGGAATAATTTTGATGTTAAAAAATATATTATTCTTATTTTTATAAAATTTTTTTATTTTTAATTAAAATGTACATATAAGTGAAACTTTTTTTTTCTTTTTTTTTTCCGAAACTAAAAAATCCTGTATCATTTTATTCCATTTTAGTTTTTTAGAAATATTTTTTATTATACTGAAAATATTTTCTACTAAATTTTCTAAGCATACTATATATATGTAAAAACAAAAATTTAAATTATTCAATTAAAAAATGTAATAATTTTCTCTATAAACAACAAAAAAAAAAAATAATAATATTAGTAATTCTATTATACTGATTTTATTCATTTTAAAATATGTTTATAATTAGGTATTTGTGATAAGGAATACTATTTTAATAAATTATTCCTGTTTTACTATTAATTAAAAAAAAAAAATTACTTTAAATAAATCAAAAAGAAAACTTATTAAAAATTTTGAAAACATTGAAAAAGATATGTTCTTAAATATATTAACATAAATCTTGATTTCTTTAACGAATTTCTTGTTTAAATAAAACTAAAAAATTAAAAGTGAGATAAAAAAAAATAGTACAACTTTTTATTAAAGAACAAATATTTATCGATATTGAAAAGTAAATACTCATATATAATCATTTTCTACATAAAAATTAAAAAAAAAAGATTAGATATTTTTAGAATATATAAAATTTATACTAATAAAATATTTAAAAAAAACAAATTTATTTAAAAATATAAAGAACATATATATATATATATATATATGTGAAATATTATATATAAATAAAAGTTAGTATTACTAAAATTATATATCATTATAGAATTCTTTATAATTATTATTATTATTATCTTGATTAGAGTTTTCATTAAAATTCACATCATAAAAGTTATTTTCACTATTAAAATTATGATTATCTTCAACATTAATGTTATTATTTTTATTATTAAAATTATAGTTATCTTCAATATTAAAGTTATTATTTTCATCATTAAAGTTATTATCTTCACTACTAAAATTATCATAATTTTCATTTTTATAATTATCTTCTATATCAATGTTGCTTTTATTTTCATCATTTTCTTCTTCATCACTTTGTAAAACTATCTCAATTTTTGAATCTCTGTTTATAATTTTCCATTTATTTTCTACATAATTTTCACTAATTCTCTTTAATGACTTTTTATTTTGCCTCCTAATATCAATTAAGTTTTTAAAAATATTCATTTTTTCGTAATTTGAAATACTATTATCTTTCATTTTTTTTCTTATATTTTTTTCATTTTTAGCAACAACTCTATACATATAGTCACCAACAATAGGAAGTACATCGTGAATGTATTTTTTGAATTTTTTTTTTTCTTTTGGCGGATGAGAATAATTTAATGGAGAATTCAGTAATGTGTCATTTGGATATTTTAGAATATTCTTGCTTTTTAAATAATTTAAATGACTACATATTCCTCTAACGTTATTTACTAAATTAGAGCAGATAAAATGCAAATAATTAGAATCATTTTTATTTCTTAAATTTGACATAGCTTTAAGAATGCTTTTTGATGGTATTTCAATTTCTATTTCATATAGCTCATTATTTTTTGTTTTAATTTTTGTTAAATCCAATTGTATGCCTAAATATTTATTTAAAAAAGTTGTTCTTTCCTTGAATCTTTCATATACAGGTGTCGCTTTAGATAAATAAAGTTTGCTTATAGGTTTAGTATGCTCAATATTGATAGAAATACGATAATCTATTGAATCATTCTTATAATTTTCTTCTTCATCATCATCATCAAAATAATCATTGTTATTACCCAAATAAATATTCCAAGTATTAATGTTTTCTTTGTATAATGATTTTACCATACTTTCATTTTCCTGATTTTCGTCATCACTTAGTGAGGTAGTTACTCTAATTCTAGTATTATTATTGTTTATTATATAATATTTATCAACACTTTTATCAAATTTTAATGCTACAAACTCATAAATAGAATCCTCTTTATTGTTATTATTATCCTCAATCAAATCACCAAAAGTATTCTTAGCATTTGAAAAATTACTAATATCTTCATTATTACTAAATAAATTAAATTTTTTTTTTATAGTCATATTATTTAAATAATTTAAAAGATACTCAAATTCTTCTTTATCAATACCTGCTTTAAAATCGGAATAATTACTTTCAATTATTGCATCAGTATTTATAGGTAGCTTTAATCTGTTTTTATTTTTATCAAGAACCATTCCAATTCTTGCTTCTATTTCTATTTGTTTATTTTTATTATTAATATTTTCATTATTATCAAAAGCTAAAATAATATTTTGAGATAATTCATACGTAATTTTATCAATAGGTATAGGTCTACTACCATCTAATAATTCGTGTGCTTCTCTTACCATCTTTAAGAAACAAAAAAAAAAAAAAAAAGAAATAACACAAAAAAAGTAACTTAGATTAAATAGTACTATATAACTACAAATATATTTATTTTTCACATCTTTTCTTTTAAATTATATTTTAAATATTTTTTCACTAAAAATATATCCATTTGTAAAATTTTTTTTTATTCAGAAATTTACTTAAGTATTTTCAAGTAAACTAAATATATTCGTAATATTTTAAAAAAAAAAAAAGGTATATTTAAAAGTTTTCTTCTATTCAAAAAGTATATTTAATATTCTTTTGTTTAAGAATATAATTAAGCTCTTTTGAAAAAAAATTAAATTGAATTAAATTATATATTCGTACATGATTTTACTTTTAATAAAAAATATTAATTTTAAAAGTTTTTCAAAAATAAAAAAAAAATTTTATTAAAATTTTTTACTTTAAATTCTTAATATAAAAAGTAAACCTTATTTTCAATATATTATAATTTAGCAGTAGGAAGAAATATTCATAAACATAATTTTTTTCTTAAATTTTCTTCAAAATTTCATATGTATATATATATATTTTATAATATTGTTTAAAAAAAAGAATGGAAAAAAAAAATGTTGTACACTAAAAATTTAGAAATAACACAAAACAAAAAAAAAAAAAAAAAGCTTCAATGTATTTTATATAATGAGATTATTAAATTGAAAAAATTACTAAAAAAAAAATAATTCAAGTATGAGAAAAATTTATAAGTATATAAAATCAAAAATATTATTTTCAAAATATATTAAAAAACATAAAAAATTAAATAAAATGATAAATATATTATGCTCTTTGTTTTTTTTATTATATATTTAGAAAGCATTGGTGCTATTTTTCATTCTAATGTATTTTAAATTTTTATTAAGCATATTTATTTTATCATCAAGATATTTGAGTCTGGTTTCTAAAAATTCTTTTCTTTTTATTTCTTCAGCTTTTCTCCCTTTAAAAAAGTAAAAAAAAAAAAAAGGAATTATTATAAATATAGAAAATAAAATAGTAATATTATACGTTTATTTTTTCTTTTTAAGAATTAAAACAAACCGTATTTAGGACACCTTATTAGTTCCGATTCCCTATTAGTCTTTTCTAATCTTATTAACTAAGAAAAAGAATATGAAATTAATGAAAATTTAATAATAATAATAAATATAAAAAATAATTTTGTAATTAAAATTAAAATAATAAAAAAAAATTATTATATCTAAATAATAATACGATTAATTGCTTTTCTAAAGAATTTATCTTATGTTTTATATCAGACGGTTTTTCACTATAAAAAAAGAAAAAGAAAAAAAAACAATTATATATATATATTATTATTTAACTAAATATTATTATAAATTTAGTAAGATTTTATTTGTCTTTTGTTTTCTAACAATGTTTCATTTTTATAAATTTCTGTATCATTTTTCTAAAAAAAAAAAAAAATGAAATAGAATTTAATGAGTATGCTAAAGTACTACTTATAATTTTTTTTTTTTAGTGATGAATGCAATGTTTTAAAAAATTTAAACGATAAAATATATTACTTGTAATTCATTATTTTCTTTAACTTCTATATTTTCTGAAAAATAATAATAAAATATATATATATATACATATATTTAATAAAAACTATTATTTTTTATTTATTAAGATAATATAATTTTACCTTTTAATACTTCATCATTTATATTAGAATTATATATAGGTATTTGGAAATTATAATTAGTAGATTTATTCATTATATGTAATTTATTTTTGCATTCATATAATTCATTTTTTAAGTTTTTTATTTCCATTTCTAAATCTTTTTGTATTTTTCTGATAAAAAGAAATATATATTATTTATTTTTTCCTATAGATATAAACAAACTTATAGCTTTATTTTGATTTTTTAAATTATACTCATTTTTTAAACATGTTCTCTCATAAATGCTCTTTTCATTTTCTATATCTTTTAGTCTATTTCTATAAAAACAACAGAACAATGAAAAAAAAAAAAAAATAGAATAAAACCAGTTGCAAAAGCAATTATTTATTAAATAATGCACTTATTTTTCTTTTATATATGTCATATATTTAGCTTACTCAATTTTTTTATATTTTTCTTCTAAAAGTTGTGAACCCTTTTTATTTTCTAATAAAGCACATTTCTATTAAAGTGTAAAATAAAAATTTTAAAAAAATAAAAAATAAAAATAGTAATTATAATGAAGTATAAAAATAGAATATTAAATTAATTTTATATTTTCTTCTTACTGTTTTGTAATTTTCTAAATCTTCTTTCAACTTTTTTTCTTCATTTTTATAGCAAGAAGCCATGTATTCCTTGTTTTGAGTACTTTAGGAAAAAAAAAAAAAGAATAAAGAAAATACTATGAAAAAATATTGATGAAATTTAATATAATTTTTAGTTAAAAGATATATATATATATAGATCATTACATTTCTTCAATCTCTTCTTTTAATTTTACAACTAGTAATTTTGTTTTATTTAACTCATTCATCAAATAATCGTTGTCTTCTTCTATCTATAGAATACCATAAAAAAAAAAAAAAAAAAACCTATATTATTGGGTATAAAACAATAATAAAAACAAAAAAAAAAAAAAATATAGGTGAAATTTCTTTATATACAAAAAATATTTTATTATTTTTTTTTTTTATACTTTCATATTTTGATTTTGTGTATATTTTAACTTTTCATCAACCTCATTTTTTTCTATCAAACATTTTTCTAACTGATTTTTTAATTTTATCTAATAAATAAATAAAAAAGAAATTAAATATAAAAAAGAAAATTAATTATAGGAATAAATTCTTATAATACAAATTAGTAAATATATATGCTAATAATTATATAAACATATTGAATATACAATTAAAACAATGCAATAATTTAAAAATATATATAAATAAATAATTATATAATTAAATAGATTTCAATTTACTATTTCATCCTCTTTTTGATGTAGAGTTCTTTCGCAATCATTCTATTTAAAAAGAAAAAAATAATAATAAATGGAAATTTAAATATCTTCGTTCTTTTTAAAAAATTAGTATTATTTTTAGGTTTTTTTTTTTTTTTTCTAAATTTTTAATAAATAAAAATTTATGTCATACCCATTTATTTTGATAATAAAAAAAATTTTCATAGCTTTTATTTAAATCTTCATTTAGCATATTTATTCTTTTTTCATAATCTTCAATTTGCTTCTTTCCTAAATCTATTTGATCAGTTAATTTTTTTATTTCCAACTCATTTTTATTTTTAAATAACTCTTTTTGAAAACATTTATCATACATCAATTCATTTTTTCTTCTTAATGTCTCTATTTGATCTAATAATATATTTTTAGTGTTTTCTAATTTCCTTATTAACTCTTTATTGTCTTTATCTTTTTCAATCATTCTTTCACTTTCTACACACAAGTAGGCTTTTTTTTTTAATAATTCTTTTATCTTTTGTTCATATTCATTTCTTATTTTATTTACTCTACACGTAAGTTCATTTTTGTATTTATGTTCTAACTTACAACTAATACTTTCTATCTCATTTATTGCTTTTAAAATTAAATATTGAAATAATTCTTTTTCTCGTTCATTAGAAAATATTATATTTTGTTCTTTCTCTTTTAAATCTTTTATTTTAAAATTTTTTAGATGCTTTATATTTGAAAATTTATAAGATTTGTCAAGTTTACATTTGATATTTTTTTTTTCATCTTTATTATAAAAAACCTCACTATCTATATCTTTGTTTGCTTCAGAACTTTCATTGACATCAAATTTTTTAATTATTTCATCATCACAATATCCGTTATTAATCTTTATACTATTATAATCAGAATTTTTTATTTTATTTTTTTTTATTTTTTTTTTACATGTATTTAATTCATTTTCACAAGTAGTTTTATTAGATAATTCTTTGCACAAAGATAGTGTTTCTTTTTTTTTTTTGTTATCATAGAAAGAAGTGGAACAATCATTTATATTATATGATATTTCTTCTTCATTTATGCATTTGCCTTTGTTTGAACTATCTCTCAAATTGTCAAAAAGTCTGTTTTTGTTTTCTATTTTTAAAATTCCACAATTATTATATCTACTATCTTTTGTAATATTCTTGTCACATGTTTGTTTATTAAAAGAAAAAATAATGTCTTTTTTTTTGTTTTTTTCATTTAAATCTTTAACTTTTTTCTTCTTTTTTTTCTTTTCTTTTCTTTCTTCGGCTTTTTGTTCCTCTAAACATTCAGAAAAACTGTTTTCAGAATCAAGTTCTGTAGAATAATCATTAAAATCTATACTTTTAAACTGATCTTCATCATTTCTTTTTGTTCTTAAACAGTTTGAAATAGAATATTCTTTTTTATCATTCAATTCTTTATATTTAGATAATGTATTATAATAATTTGTATTATATAATTTTTGAGTACAACTATTTAAATCATTTAAATAGTCTTTTATTAGGTTTAATTCATCTTCTATCAAAAAAAAAATATATATATGAACATATATTTATGTCAAAATGAGTATGCTTTATAACATTTTTTTTTTATTATAATGAATATTCATATAATATCAACTTTTAATAACAACGTAAATTTTCTAATTATAATCTCAAATTAATAAAGGTAGTAATTTTATATATAAAATAAAACAAAAATTTTTGTTTTTTTTTTCTCTTTTACCTTTTTTCATCATCGGTTTTTTTTTAACATATAGTTTATTACTCATTGATATTAGTATTTCTTGAAATTTTGAAATTATTTTATTTTTTTTTTTATAATATTTTATATTACTTTTTGTATTTTCTCGCATGTGTATCTTAAAAACATATTTTTATGCACTTTTTAAATAAATAAATAGAACAAAAAAAAAAAGTTTAAAAGTAATAAAATTTACAAATATATAATAATCTAAATTATTAGGGAAAATTTGCATATAATGTTTAAAGTATTCACATAATTACACTTATGTATTTGTATTTGTATTTTTCTTTTTTAAGTATATATTAACTTCTTTTTTTTTTTTTATTATATTAACTAAGAATATATGAGTCTATTCATTGAAAAATAAAAAAAATAAAAAAATAAAAATTAAATGTTAAAGGTTAACATAATTATAAACAAATAATATGTAATTAAAATTTTTTTATAGGTTTAAAAAAAAAAAAAAAATACAATTTCACAATTGTTTATCTAAATGAAAGAAAAAAATTGTTTGAATATAAGAATTTTACAATTATATTTTAAAAAAATTAATCAAAAAAAAAAAAAAAAAAGTACAACTAAGACAATGCATTTTAAATAAAAAAAAAAGTTTCACTTAGTTTTTTAATTATTATATGAGAAAAAAATGTTTAACATAAATATATTATTAAAATTTTTTATGCAACTTAATTTCCAATGTAATATGGGTAATTTTTGAAAATATGAATATTTTAATAATTATTAAAAAAAAAAAAATGAATAATAAAATAAGAAGAAAAACAAATAATAATGAGAGATATAAAAAAAAAACGAAATTTGATAAAATTTTTAAAGAAAATTAAGAAAAATTATTATCATAATATGAAGAATTTTTTATCTTAATTATTATATAAAACAATATATATATATATATATATTTTTAGTTTCTAAGAATTCCTTGTTTATCTATCCACATATAATAATAAATAAATAAAATCAAGGGTTGCCCAGTAAAACAAAAAACTATCCAAAAGATAGAATTTCCTATTGTTTTATGTTTTTTAAAAAATTCATTATTTGTTAAATGAATTAAGGGAATCTGACAAATAAAAGCTAAAAATATATATCCTGAGAAACCTAGTTTTAAGGGTATACTTATCAAATATTCATGTAATAAAGCAGATATAAAAAAAACAACGATCATTGAATACTTTCTATTAATTCCATAATTTATTAAAGGTTTATTTATATGTCTACTTACAAAATAATGTATAGGCAAATTCCATTTTCTCCAATACTCAGCAAACGAACTGGCATTCCACCAATCTTTATAAAATAATCTATCTCCAAATCTCGTAACTTCAGCTAATATATTGCACCAATGATGAAAAACAATTAAAAATCCAATTAACCATATATATAAAGTTGGTATAGAAACTTTTAGCATTCTTTCAATTATGTGTGTAATCTTAACTGAAAATTGTGCTGAATTAAATTCTTTCATTGTAAATGTATTTTTAACTGTTATAAACATATATTGATCTGATATTATTTTTATCATAACTATTAATAATAATACTTCAATAATATGCTTAAAAACATGCAACCATCTAATTTTTTTTGTTCTTGGATAGCTAAATTGAAAACACATAGTTGGCATTAATATATATGTATAATAGTTTTTCAGTTTTAAACAATAAGGATAATTTTTGACAAATTTTAACTCATAATTCTCATTTTCTATAGTATCTAAATTTACATTTTCAATATAAAGCTGTCTAGTGTCATAACATACTTGATGAAATGAATAAAACTTAAAAAACCAAACAATAGATATACATAATAATATTGTTGATAATATAGGTTCAGTATCATAATGAGATATTGTTAAAAACGGAAATAATAAAATAAAAATGCTATTTATACATCTTAATAAAAATATAGATAAATGAAAACCTTTCCAACCATGTATTTTTTTTTTTACTTTTTTTTTTTTTAAGGTATTTTTTTTTTTTTTTAAAAATCCCCTTTTTTTTAATTCACATTTTTCATTTTTATTTTCTTCTTTCATATTTTCATTTTCGATTTTACAAATTTCCTTAGAAGTTTTATTATTATCGGCATTTGTATCGTAAATTTTATTTAAAAATTCATAATCATCTATTTCACTATTGTCATTCAGATTTATTTTATCAGAAAAAGTTGTATTTGATTTATTATTTACACAGCAATATAACCATGAGGTAACATATCTTTCTATAAACCAGCTGAAAAAAATACTTATATTTAAGCAAATAAAACATAATAATAAAGGAAGATTTTTAATAAGATCACAATTTTTCGGTATTTTTATTATAAGACCGTATTTTTTAAAATTTTCTAAAACAAGCCTGAAATTTGTCGTAAAAATTAATATAACCAATAAATTGAAAAATCCTTTCATATCTATTTCTAATGATTTATGTGACAGCAAACTTGTTTGATTTATTTTATGTAAATTTTCAAATAAAGGTCTTCCTTTAAATTTTTCTAATGCTTCATTTTCATCATTCATTTTTCTTTTTTTTAATTTATTCAATTTATTTTTTTCTATAATTATTTACAAATGCTCATACTAAATTTTAGAAATAATTTCAAACTAATTTGTTAACAAAAATAGAAATTTTATGTTTTCAATTTATTAATTCATATTTTCTCCATATGTTTAATTTATTTAATTATCCAAATTTCCTTCAATTTTATGTAATTCACCAATACAATTATTAAATAAAAAAATGTTTACGAAAAAAAAAAAATAATAAATAAATAGATAAAAATTTATGTTATTTCTGAAATATTTATACAAAAAAAAAAAAAAAAAAAAAAGAAGAAAGTTATTATAAATAAATAAATATATGAAGAATCTAAAATGTAAAATTCTATTACATATGAATAGTATTAATAATTAATATTCTTAAAACAATAATACGTAAAAATAAAAATAATAAAAACAATTTATCTAAATTGCTACATTTAGAGAATGAATTAATATTTATTTACTAACTAATTAATATATAATCATTATAAAATTTAAGTAAATATATATACATATATGTGCATATCATTTTCCTCAACTATAAAAATATATATAATATATATAAATTTTTTTTTTTTTCTTCTTTTTTTTTTTTTCATAAAAACATCAATAAACTAAATATTTCTTTGCTTTTTCTTCTCAACATATATATTTATATATATATATATATGTGTGTGTACATTTAAAAAAGAATTATGCGATGATACAATTAAACAAACAAATATATAATAATAAAAAGTAAAAGATAATGATATAAATAATATACTATTTTAACAATATCCAAAAAGATTGTTCAAAAAAAAAGAAAAAAAAGGAAAAAGAAAAAGAAAAAAAAAAAACGAATAATTATAAAGGTAAAAATTGAAAAATATAAATATTTTATATATATTTGTTAAAAACTTTTTAGCTATATCTTTCTGAATAACTTTTTTGTTATATTGAAGATAAATTATTCAATCTAATCATATTTTTTAAATATCCAAAAATAAACTAAAAAAAATTATTTATTATTAAATATATGCAATTAGAAATCTACATAAATATAAAATTTTTAATTTAAAAAGCTGTTTTTTTTTTTTTTTAATACAAAAATATGATACAAAAGTATATTCTTCGTTGAATTTATATATATATATATATTAATATTGAGATATATATATATTTTTTTTTTTTTCTATATATACACATTTACTTAAAATTTCTACATAAAAAATACAAAAAAATAAAAAATAAATATCATTTTTTATGTTATTGTGTAAACTAAAAATAAAATAAATTTATTAAAATTTTTTTTTAAAAAGCATACCAAAATATAGAGAATTTTTTAATTTCTTTTTTAAAAAAAAAAAATTGTTATTTTTTTCTATTGTAATAGAAAAATATAAATACTAAAATTAGGTACTGTTTTTCCTTAAAAAAATATTAATTTAAAAAAAAAAATTATTTTGTGGCAATGTTTTATATAAGAATCCTTTATAAAAGAAAATGTAATCTATTACTTATGTTTTCATTTTTTTAACACTTAAAAAAAAAAAATAAATACAAATAAAAATAAATACTAATCCTTAAAAGTAGGTAAAAACAAAAAAAATTAATAAAATGTTTTATGTATTATGTTCAATAGGTTTTTTATTTAATTTAAAAGGTTTTCAACTTTTATATCAATTTTTTTTTTTTTAAAAAAAACAACTTGGTTTTGTAGAATAATTAATAAAAATAATTTGTTGGCATATATAACATTTTCATTTAAATTTTTTTTTTTTTTTATTATTATAAAAATGGATTCATATAAAAGTTATGATTTTTCAAATTCTGAAAATGATAAAGAATATTTAGAAAATTTAACTTATTTATTTGACAAAGATGTTATATTATTAAATACATTTATTTATACATACTTAATAAATTATTTTCAAAAAATAGAAATTTTTTTAAATTCGGATAAAGTTAAAGATCCTTTTATTAATGATTTACAATATAAAATTGGAAAATTGTATGAAAATTTTAAAAATAAAAATAATAATGAATATTCTAAAAATTATTTAAAAACAGATGTAGAAAATCAAATTAATACAATAAAAAATAATAGCATAGAAAAGGATACTAATATTACTTATATTAATAAAAATGATATAAATAATAGACATAGTAAAAGTTTTATAAAAAATGATGAAATAAATATGATTTTTGAAAATGTTGATAATATACTTTTTCATACATTACTACTTGTAAGCACAAATGATGAAAATATGGAATATTCCCATAATTTAGTAAAATTAAAAATAGAAATTTGTTTTAAAAATCTCGTTGTTAATATATATTCCTTTGAATGCATTTTAATTAATAAAAAATGGAATTATGATCTAGATACAGTTATTACTAATGAAAAGTATGATAAAATAACTGATATAAATAAATTAGAAATTAATTTTAAAAAAAATAGTTCAGATGAAAAAAAAAATACAATATTAAATCATTTAGTTAACAATATAAATTTGCATTCATTAAATAAAGAAAAAGCTTTTGAAAATGGGCTACAATATATTTATAATGAATTATTTCATTTAAAAATATTAACATATTATGACAACATTTATGATATAATTAATGGAATAAATGATTTTTTTTACTTTTTATATGAACCTGATTTTTATAACTTTTCTATTCAAAAAGTAAACAAAATATGCTACAAAAAGTTATATGATCAATATAATAATATTATGATAAAATCTAAGACTATTAAATTAAATAAGGAAATGATTGCTTATTTATTAAGTGATTATATATTTCTACCAAATTATGTAAAAAGAAATAAAATTAAAAACATTGATGAATATTTATATTCTTCTTTTTCTTCTTATTCCAACAGTTCATCATCAATTAAAAGTCACAAAAACAAAAATATTCCATCGAAAAAAAAAAATGCAATAAACAAAAATGAAGTAGATAATAAAAAAGATGAAGCTTATATTATTGATACGAAGAATGAAGAAGAACGAAATATGAACGAAATAAATAAGGAGTTAAAAAAAAATGAAGATGAAATAACTTCATCTTGTAAAGAAATATCATATGATGAATCTAGTGAGAATTCTAATTTAAGCAACAAAAAAGAAAAAAAAGAAAAAGAAAAAGGAAAAAAAAATATGAACGATTTATTTTATAATAAAAATTTTCGCAATATACTAGAAAAAATTAAAAAAAAAATAGAAGAATTAAATAATAACGTTTTTTTAAGGGTAAATCATAAAAATCTAAGATCAGGTTCTTTTGTAAATAATAACAGTTTGGAAATAAAAACATTATATGATGCATTATTAGTATTAAAAAGTTCTACTAGCATTTATAAAATATTAAAAGAAAATAAAAATAAAGATAATTACTTAATTTTATCCAAATATGTAAATATTAATATTTGTTTTTTATTTGAAGTATATGTTTTTAATAAAGAAATAATAGCTGTATCACAAAAATATTTGAATTATTATTTTGATTTTCTTAAAGAAGCAGATAGTATAATTGATACAATAAATCTTATAAAAGTTTTTTATGAAAAAAATTTAAAAAATTCATTCCCATCTAATGATTATATATTTCAATTATATATACATACTTTTAAAAAAACACAAAAAAAAAAAATTCTTTTAATAAATGCAAAAAATTGGTTATATAAAAATAAACATCCTATATTTACAAATACTTTTTTAAAGAGTTATATTTACACTGGAAATAAAGGAGTAGAAATAAAAGATGAAAATTATAACTGTAAAAATATATATAAATTTATTTTTAACACTTCGTGTTTAAATACAAAAGAAACAGAAAAAAAGGAGGAATGTGATAATAAAAACAATATAAATGTAGATATTTTTGACTTTTATTTATATGATAATATATTATATTACTGTATTTTAAAAGATGATTCTATTTATAAAAAAAATTCTAATATCTATCCAAAGGTATGAAATAAATGGTTTAATCTTTAAATTATATAGTATATTTACTTATTTTTATTTAACTCTTTTTTTTTTTTTAATATTTATTTGAAATAAAATGTAAAATTTATTTCATTTATAGTTTTTATTTATTTATTTTAATATATATATATATATTTTTTTTTTTTACTTCAAGGATTTAAATTATATCAAAGAAGGAGAAATTGATATAGATAATTTGATTGATACTATGAAAAAGGAAAATAACATTCAATAAAAAGGTTTTAAAGTTACAATAAAAAATGTTCTATATTTAAAATAATAATAATAATATTAATATTAGATGCAAATTTAAAAAATAAAACATATGAAGGAAAGCAAATTTATGCATATACATATTACACACAATATATAAATATAAACATAATTTTCATCTCCTATATAAAAATGGAGGATCTTTTTTCACTTCTTTTTTTTTTTTTTTTTTAATTTACTTTGTTTTTTCTTTTTTATTTATTTATTATTTTTTTGAAAAATGGAAACTAGTACCACATGGGCAAATAGATGTTATATTCGGATTTTTGAAAATAAATTTTTCTGTTAAATCATCTTTATAATAGTCAAGTACTGTGTTAATAACATATAATACACATTTGTTATCAATTACTAGAAGTATAGTTTTTTGATCATCATATATAATTTCATCTTTTTTACTAATAGCATCTTTATCAACAAAACTGAAAGAATGTGTTAACCCATTACATCCCTTGGTAATAAAATATAATTTTAAAACATGATTATTATTTTTATTTTGCTTATTATTATTTTCAATTATTTTTTTTATCTCTTTTTCAGCTTTTTCCGTTATTGTTATTATGCTTTTTTTAATATTTCTTTTTTTTAATAATTTTTCTAATTTTATTTCATCGTCACTTAAAATGAGGTCATTATTCTTTGATTCATTTTCATTTTTATTTTTTTTTTCTTCCTCTTTTTCTTTATTATTATCATTATTAAAAACAAATTCATTTAAATCATTTAAAATATATTCCTTACTTTTCACATTTTTTATATTTGTTACAGAAATTTCCTTTTTATTTTCTTTTGTTTTATAATTTGTTTTCTCTAATTTTTGAAAAAATTCATATTTATTATTTATGTTTAATATAAGAGATTTTCTTGTTTTTATACTTTTATGAAGAAATCTCTTTAATTTATACCAATGAAAAGAATAACTATTTAAATTATTGAACATAAATGATTTAACATTTAAATTACATTTTAATGATTTTGAAAGATTTTTATACATCTTGTAAACATTTTAAATGTTTTCATTTTTATTTTGTTTTATGTTTTTTTTTTTTTTTTATTTATATATGTAAAAAAAAAAAAAAAATTCATGTAATTTTTTCTTTGTAGAACAAAAATAGGAAACCTTTAAAAAAAAAATTTTTTATTTCATTGTAGAATAAAAATTATATATATATTTTTTAAATAAATATTTTATTTTCACTTTTTTTTTTTTATAAAGTTAGAATTATATATTTTTAAACATAAAAGAAATTAATTTTTTTTTTTTTTTTTTTATAATTTGTCAGTTTCCTAGAATTAAAACATAAAATTTAAACTTTTTAAAATTTTTAAATATTGCTTTTTTTTTTTTTGTTCTCATTTTTTTTTTTTTTTGAAAAGTTTTACACAATGAAAAAATTGACAAAAGAAATTATCGAAAAATTGTCATATAAGGATTAAATATCTTGATATAAAAATTCTAAATACTATGATAACTCGTATTTAAATTTATTATATTAAAAATATGAAACTTTAAAGAATTCGATTAAAAATAATATAAAAATAGACACCATTTAATGTGTAGTTATAAATTTGTTTTTTTTTCTTTTTTTTTTAATTAAAATTTTAAAAAGAATTAAATTTATTTATATATAATAATATTAAAGTTTAGCACAATGAATCATAGGAAAATATATAATAAAGATAACTTGTTATAATATATAGTTTAAATATTTTTTTTTTTAAAAATAATACAAATTAAGGAAAACACATATAACAAAAAATTTGAAAATAATATAAATGGAGAT
The DNA here is from genome assembly GCF_900005765.1 of Plasmodium relictum. Taxonomy (NCBI): domain Eukaryota; phylum Apicomplexa; class Aconoidasida; order Haemosporida; family Plasmodiidae; genus Plasmodium; species Plasmodium relictum. Next base: position 570,653 of record NC_041686.1, on the reverse strand, counting down.
ATATATCTAAAAATTAAAGTTAAATATATATTAAGATATGTATAAATATTTCCTTAAAATATTTTTGAATGATGTTTTTTCACCTCTCTGATATGTGCATAATTTAAGATAAATTTAAGTAATTAAAAAAAAAAAAAAATACTATATTTAAAATCACTTGGAATATATGCAATATTATAAAATAAGAGATTACCGAATTACAGTTAATTGTCTATTTTTATTTTTATTTTATTTTTTTTTTTCTTTAAAAACTAATTTTAGGTAAATTATTTTTTTTAATAAAAACTTTATAATGTCTAATTTTACTCTATTCATTTATTTTTTAATAACCTTTAATAATAAATTTTTTTTTTTTTGAAAACATATAAATAAAAAAAAAAAAAATAATAAGACAAAGAATAAAATTAAATAAATAAAACTAGAAAACTATATAAAAATAATGGATAATAAATTAAATAAATAAATTAAATCCTACTTTATTTAAAATATGTGCAAAGATAACTTTTTTTCTCTTTTTCTTTTCTATTTCTATTTATAATTAATTTTTCTAAAGAGTATGCTTAGATGTAATTTTATTATATTTCATTTTTTTATTATTTAGCTCCTCTACTATTTTATTATTTGTTCTTATATGAATTTTTTTATTTCAGTAGATTTTATTTAAAATATACATTGTTTATTCTTATATATTAGTAATATCTTTTTTTTCTTTATCTTATTACGAAATTTTTCTTTTCTTCTTTTTTTCTTTTTTTCTTTTATTCTTTTCTACTTTTTTGAAATTAAAAATGTATTTAAAAGAAAATGATGAGAATAATAAGATAAATATAAATAATTACAAAAACATAATACATAATAAAAAAAAAAATATAGATATATTGAATCAACAAAATGAGTTAGATAAAAAGGGAAATAAAACTTTAATAAATAATAATGAAAATACTATGAAATATTGTAATATAAAGGAAAAGATAGATAATAATATTTATGATGAAACTGAAGATGACAGTGATGAAGATTACGAAGTAGATGAAGAAGAAGACGATGATGATGATTTTGATGTAAATGAATATGACGAAGAAGAAATAGACTTAAACTTTAATTCATATAATAATTATTATTACGAAGCATATAATGAAGATGACGATAAGAATGAAATAGAGGAAATAATAAAAAATAAAAATAGAGACGATAGTATAAAAAATGAAGAAGAAAAAAAAGACAATATAACATGTGAAAAATATAATAATTTATTAACAAATTACAGGATAAGAGAACATTATAATATAAATAAGGAGTTAAAAAAAAGGATAACTAATGATTATACTAATAAAAATGATGATAATAAAAGTGATAGTTGCTATAGTTGTAAAAGTGAAGATAGAATAAAATATGATAATAATAACAATATTTTAAGGAATAACTATGAAATTAAAAATGAAAATGATTTTACATTTGATGTTTTAGATCGTATTGATGATATTTACTACAAAGAATCAAGATATAAAAGCTTGAAAAATGTGAATAATTATAATAACAATGTTTGTATAAATGATTTAAATTTAAACTTAATAAGTGATTACCTAAATGTTGATATATCAGTATTTCATAAAAAAACTACAATTTTGTTATTAGGAAATACACAAAGTGGAAAAAGTTCTTTTATTAATTGGTTCTCTGAGAATTATGTTCAAAATACTAGTTCCATACAAAAGCAAAATCAAATAACCTATGTAGATATAAAAAGTAATTTTAAATTTAATTTTAAAAAACTGAACAATGATAATTATCAATTCGGATTATTAAGTAAATTAAAAAATAATAATCATTATGATTCAAGTAAAAATTGTGAATTATATAATGAAAATAAGAAAATCATATTTTCTGGAGAAAATTGTGATTATTTATTTAAACCTTTTCAAAAATTAAGAAAAAAAGCTCATAACATTAAAAAATATATATACGGAAAAATTTATTATCAAAATAACTTAACTAAATATATGAATAGAGTTAATTCAGTTTCTTTTATCGATACAAGTGGAATAAATGAAATTAGTGATGTAGAATATGACGAAATAATAATGAATTTATCAAAATATGTTGATTTAATATTTATATTCATTGATTCCAATAAATATTCTATAAATACAAGGCTACTAAGAATTATAAATTATTTAATAGATAATCAAATAAATAAAGTTACCATATGTTTAACTAGAATTGATCTAATGAAAAAAATAAATCTATACCGGGTAGTATTTTATTTAACTCAATATTTTCTCAGAAATTTAAATATTTTTAAATTTAATTCTTTAAATGACTATTGCGATTCAAAATATAAAAATAATAGTATCTTAAACAATCATACTGAGGAAAATAGTAATAAAAGTAGAAATAAAATAGAAAAAATAAATATATTTTTTAATAAATCTATTAAATCATTTCAAAATATATTACTGTTTCCTAAACTATTAACTAAAATTATAAGCAATAAAAATATAAATGAAAAAAAGAAAAATTTTCTACATAGTAATAGTTCTAATAATTATTTTTACGAAAGAGAAGATGAAGATGAAGATGATAATGAAAAAGAAATAATAAATAACAATATGTACTATAAAAAGAAGAGTAGTAATTCTTTTATTAATTCTCCAAAAGATTCAGTAAAATCAAATGAAGGTATTTTTAAAAAAATTATGACAAAAAGCTATAATTCTTTTAAGGAAAAAATAATGAATACTGATGTAATAAGTAAAATCAATAGTACTACTAATGATTATATTCAGGAGGAAGAATCAAAATATAACGATATTAGTTATAAAGGTAATAATAGAGATATTGATAACAAAATAAATAATAAATATAAAAAATTAAACAATTCTTTTGATAAATTAAAAGAAAGTAATAATGAATCAAAAAGAATTTACAAGAATAGTGATTATTACTATTCAAATAAAAGTCACAATCATAAAAAAAATAATTCAAGTAAATTATATGAGAAGAAAGTTAATTACTGTGATTGTGTAAAAAATTTAAGCATTTTTTTTTTTGTATTGATTTATGAAGTTATGACAACAATATACAGTTTAGTTTATACAAGTATTAATAATTGCCTTAATCCTAATGAAGCAAAATTTATAAGTACAGAAAATTTAAACATTGCAGAAGAAGAAAACAAATCAAAATATAATCATGATAATTCATATAAAATTTTAGAATTTTTAACAATATATTTGCCTGAAATACCTTGTGATATGTTTAAAAGAGAAAAGTGGAAATATGATGAATCTAATCTAAATTATAATGGTAGAAAAAATAGATTCAGTTATAATGCTCAATATGAGAATAATGATTATAATGAAATCTTAAAAAATAATATAAATAATAATCCTCAAAGGAGGAGTATACCTGTTGATTTTTTATTGTTAGATAAAAGAAATAACTTTAATAAAAATATAGATTATACTACTACTACTACTACTACTAATAATAATAATAATAATAATTTCAGTGGACTAAATGAAATAACTCGTAATTCAATTATTACTGATAGTGATTTCAATAATAGAAATTCTAATTATGTTTTAGATAATGAATATAGAAACTCCTATCTTACAAAACCTAAAAATTTTAATCCTTATGATATAAATTTCATGAAAATGAAAAATGATGATGTAAAAGATTTAAACATGATTCAAGAGTTATTATTTAAAATTGATGAGAGTATAGACTTTAAAACAAATCAAAGTATATATATGCTTAAAAATGATTTGCAAAAAATTCAAGACAGCTGCTTAAAAAAAATTTCTGATAATAACGAGATAATTAAAAAAAATAAATCTTTAAGAATTCAAAAAATAAAATTTTATTTTTTTAAATATATGGCTATACTAATTGGTTTTTTTATTTCTTTAATGAGATACGACCTATTAGTTTATTTTAATTTCATAAAGCCTGAACTGTTATTTAGTATTTTCTCTAAATATTTTCTGTTTTTATCTTCCTATAACAAAAATTCCATTTTTATTGCAATAAATATTATATTAATAGTCACTTACTTTATTCTATATTTTAAATATAATAAAAGAAATTATTTTAAATCATTAGATAAAAGTGATTTAAATAAAATAAAAATTATTTTATTGTTTACACAAATAATTTTTGATGAAATAAATCAATTACATTTGAAACTACTTGGAAAAAAAATAAAAGATGAAAAAAAATAAAGATGCATATAAAAAGTGAATCAAACAATTTAAAAACAATTTACACAATTAAAATAATAATATTAAAATTTTCAAATTAATAAATGAACAAAAAAAAAAGATGAAAAAAGGAAAAAGAAAAAAATAGAATAGAATGGAATAGAATAGAATAAAATAATATAATATAAAAATAAGGTATAAATAGAAAAAATAACAAAAAAAGAAAAAAAAAAATTAGCTCTCCATATATATAAATAATAATAAATAAAAAAAAAAAAAAAATACTAAATTTAATTTTATTATGAAAAAAATAATGTATTTTTTTTATATTTTAAAATTATTTTTCTTCTTTGAAAAAAAAACAAAACTAAAATTTTATTAATAAAAGTTACTAATTAACATATGGTAGAATAACAATATAGAATTTGTACTATAACTAATTTTTATATCATCATAAACAAATTCTTCTTTTTTGTTATTTTGCATAAAATATTCCACGCTTTCTCTAAAAAAATAAAATTATATTAAAATTAGGAAATATAATTAAAAGTAAAATTACAAAAATTGTTATACAGTAGTATAAATAAATAAATATATATATAAATATATATATATTTTTGTGTTTATTTGTTTTTGTTTTTCTTTACCTTAAATGTAACACTATATTGTCATAACTTAATGTGTCAAAACAAAATATTTTTGATGTATCATTTGTCTTTAAATAATTTTTTAGAGTAGCAAAATAAGAAAAAGTCAAATATTTACTCAAATGCATATGTCTTACAAGTATTAAAAGTATTAAATATATAGGTGAATTTATTGAATGAGTACTGCTTATTTTATTAATTAAATACAAGTTAAAATACATTTTAAATAATTTTAAAAAAACATTGTACGAAAAAAGAGATTGCATAAAATAAGGATAAAAAGATATCATAAAATAAACGAAATAAACATATATCTGATTAAATAATGCTTCCCTTTTTTTTTCTTCTTCTAGAACATTCAGTTGATAATTTTTTTTTTTGTTTTCTTCTATAAATGATTTATAATACTTCTTAATATAAACAAGAACTTGTTTAGTAATATAAGAAATAAAGATATTAAATGTATACTTCATATCTACATTATCAAAAGAAATTAAGGAAGTATCTGACATAATATTGAATTTAAAATATTCTTCATTTTCAATTGAATTCAATTTTTTATATATAAATTGAAAGATTTCAGTTGGATTAAAAGTTTTATATTTATATTTGTGTAAAATGAATATTCGAAGACATAACCACTTTAACAAAAAAGATTGTTTACATATATTTAAAAAATTACAATCTTTTATCAACTTTTCTATTAATTTATAAAGTTTACTAATTATAATTGAATTTTCTTTTTCCTTTTTTAAAATTTTGGGGAAGAAAAAATAAATAAAATTTTTTCTCCTTTCATAAAAATGTTCTTCATCTGATTTATTTTTTGTAAAACACAAGAATGATCTATAGTAAAAAAATTTTAAAATTTTAAAAACCCAAAATTTTTTTTCTTTTTTTTTTACATGTTCATTAATTAAATTTTTTTTATTTTTTTCATGGATTTTAAAGTTTTCTAAATAGTCATCCATTTTTTCATTTTCAGTAGATGATGCACTAAACTTTTCCGAATAATTTGATGTATCGTAATATTCATCATTATCGCTCATTTCTTTCATAGAAGTATCATTGACTTCAATTTCTTTTTGTATCTTGAATTTTTTTTCATTAATTCCTTTCTCATTTATTTTATTAAAATGTACTTGTTGATTTATTTTACTTGATTCGATTTTTCTCTCATTATTTTCCTTATTTATTTCATTTTCATTAATTTGATTTGCTAAATTTAACTTATTATCAAGATTTGTTTCTTCAACTTTACATTTATTAAAGACAGAAGTATTTTCATTTTCTTGGTTAATTTCTGCTAATTCTAAATTTTTTTTTTCTTCGTCATCTTTGATGTCTGAATAATTTAATTTATATTTTTCTAAATATTTATCTACATTTTTCTTTTCTTTTGAAAATTCTAAATATGTTATATTATTCATATCAATTAAAATATTTTTTAAAGGTAATGTATGCAAAAGGATATTAATAAAGCAATAACTCTTAAATACCAATAATTTTATACTTTTTTTTAAAAAAATAGAATCACTTATATATTTGAGGCTATCCATAAATAATGATAGATCATAATTAAGAATAAAATTTTCTAATTCTTGCTCAACAGAACTTAAGAATGTTTGAATAATATTTTGCTTTTCTTTTTCAATACTGTAAATTTTTTTATTCAAATAAAATTTAAAAAATTGATGATTAAATAAAATACTTATGATTGAAATTAAAAAGTCAAAGGCTTCATATATACTTATATTTAAAAGAAAACATATTTTAAAAAGATATAAAAAATACAATTTTTCACATATTTTTATTTTTCTTTTGATTACATAATTATTATTTTTTTTACCAAAACATTTAATTAGTGAACATAAATAAAAGAAAATGTGGAAATTAATTAATCCGAAATTTTTAGCATTATAAAAAAATTCTGACCAATATAATATTTTCTCTTTTTTGTAACTTGTTTTCATAATTGCACATATAATATAATCTAATAATTCATTAAAATAAATAATAGAACTATCTTTTTTATTATTATATTTGAAAAAACACAAAATATCTTTATACTTCTCTTTACTATTTTGATTATTAAAAAATTCATAATTATTTGATTTATTTATATAACTTACATTATCATATTTGTTATTATTTATAATTATTTCACTAAAGTAATCATTATTATTTTTCTTATTTAATGTTTTTTTATATTCCATATTCTCATTATCTTCTTTACTTGTGTCATTATCATCAATAATTTCATAAAAATGGAATTTCATACTAAAACTATTTTTATTAATAGATTTAGAGTTTTCAATCAAACATTCAACATTACTATAAACATTTTTTTCATTGTGAATCATGTAATACACTACTTTGTTTACTTCTTCAACAAAATAGTATAAGTTCTTTATTTTATTTAAAAAATTTAAATTATAATTATCATTGTCAAGTACTTCATATATATCATTTTCTGTTTTTTCGTGTTTTTTTTTTTCACTGTCTTCTCCATTTTTTAATTTTTCTTTTATGCTATTTGTTTTTTGTAAATTATTGGATTCATTTTCCACTTTTTCGTAGATTTCTTTGTTAAATTCATTTCGATAATTTTCTTTATCATATAATTCTAAATGAAAATTATACATAAAAAAGGAAGAATTATCAAATTTAAATAATATATCTAAGAATATTTTATCATGATTTAAATTTTTAATGTATTTATTTACATTATTAGCCAATAGATAACATTTAAAATTTTTAATAATACTTCTTTTTATTTTATTATAAAATTTAATTATATATATTTTTTTTTTTAAATAATTATCGTAGTTTTCCTTTTTAAACATCAAAAATATCAAGAACTTATCATCATCTTCTTTATCAAAGTAACTCCTTTTTTTTATTGTTACAAGGTTATTATAATTATTTATATTCTTAGTTGTTTTAAAAATGTTTCTATTTTTTAAAATATAGCAACTTTCATTATTAAAATAATACGCATTCTTTTTATATGTTTTATGAAGAATATTATAATAAAATCGTATATTAAAAATTAGATGTATCAATAAATATAAGCTATTATAATAAATATAATTCAATATTTCTGATGTATATAGATTATTTACAATATTTTTTTTAAGTATTTTTATAATTTCTATTTTTTTATAATTTCCTTTTTGAAATATAAATTTTTTAAAATTAACTAATTCAAAAATCTCTTTGTTAATATTTCTAGGAATGCATTTCAAATGATTCTTTAATTCGTAATTATATATGTCGTCAGTATTAATATATTTTATTTCATTATCAATATAAAAGTTATTTTCTTTTAATAATAATCCTATTAAACAGTATTTATGGATATCATCACTTATGTCACTTAAATTTAATAATTCTAAGTCTTCAATAACATTACTTTTTTTATCAATAAATGTTAAAAAATTATAAATAGTGAATGTTATTATAACGCTTAAGACAATATTTTCTCTTTTTTTTTCATAAAGATGCAAAATTATTTTATTTAAATAATTTAAAAATATATTTACCATATTTATATCTTTTTTCAAAGCATATTCTAAGAATTTATAACATGAATAAAAGTCCAAAGAAGTTTCTCTTTTTTTTTTTTTTTTTTCTTCCTTTAGAAAAAACAGATTATAATTTACACTTTTTATTTCTTTTAATGATTTTAGTAAAAATTTAATGATTAAAAAATGAGTCATATTATTTAAATTCATAAATCTTATAATTTTTTGATTTTCTTTTTTAAAATTCTTAAATTTTCTGCTATAAACTGATAGTGAGCTTGATAAAATTTTATGAATATCATAAGTTTTATAAAAAAAAATATTAAAAAAAAAACTTAATTTTATATGAGAGCAATATATTTTAGATAAAACACAATTACTTATTTTAATTATTTCATGCATATCATACATAATCTTTTCTTTTAAATAGGTGCAATCATTATTATTAATATTATTTTCATCAAAATTATCTAAATTTTTATCACAATTAATAATATCATTTTCATAACTTGTATTTTTAGTTTCATTACTTTTCATTTTCTTTGAAAATTCATCATTTGTTAAAAATTCATTTTTTCTTTTATTATTTTTTTTATTGCTTCCGTATATGAGATCATTTTTTAAGTTTTTTAAACCGCGTACTTTTATATTTTTTTTAAAAAAATTATTTACTCTCTTTTTTTTTATAATATTATTTTTTATATATTCAATGTAATATATCAATTTATTTTCATGGATCAAGTTTACAAGGTTATTTTGTATAAACAAATTATAAAATAAGTTGAAATGAAAGTTATTATTTTGGTTATTCATTTTAATTAAAAAATTTAGACAGTTTTTTTCTTCGTGCGTTAATAATATTTTGAAATAGTTATAACCTTTTTTTGTTTCAAAAATATAATCTAATAATGTATTATTATTGAGTTTTGTCCTATTTATATCTATGTTAATATTACTATTTCCGTTTTCCTTATAAGAACCTATACTTTCTAGGTGTACTTCTCCCATATTAGTATTAGAATCATTAACTGATAAATATAAAGAATATTTATTGTTTTCTTTAAATCTCTTTAAATAATGTTTTAATTTTTTTCTTTCCAGTATATAATATTTATTGTTGTAAAAATAAATGGATAATTTTTTTTTAATCTCTAGTTGATTAGAATTTTCAATTGGTGATAAAATAAATGACAAAATATTCTTATTTATGTATTCAATGTTACTTACAAAAATTAAAAAACGAATTATTGGTTTACCTATTTTTAAGATATATAATTTTAAGGAGTCATTATTCCATAACTGCAAAAATATTTCCATTGATAAAGTTTTAATTAAAATATACTTTTGATTATTATATTTATTCATTAAATCAATGCATTTAATAAATATGTACTGTGTAATTAAAATTGAGGAACATATATTTAATAAAAAATTTTTTATATATCTTAAAAATAATAACAGCAAATGCTTTTTGTGATTATGAAAACATTCAATTTTGTCAAAAATTACGCGAAATAATTTAAAATATAGAATATTGAAAAAAGTCTTATTTTTATTTTTTTTTGTTGTTTTTTCATTTTTTGTTATAATTGGTAATAATCTCTCTATTAAATTTACAAAATACGTCATTTTTAAGGAATAATTCTTCATTAGATTAATTAAAAAAAACAAAAAAAGAATTAGCGTATTTTTATTTAATATTTTTAAAATTAAATTATAAAAACTCCCATATTCCTCATCATCCTCATTCATAATTATAATTTTATACAAGAGAAAAAAACATATTTTATTTTTATAATTCTCAGTAATTTGATAAAAATTATTAAAAAAAAACAAAAAATTGTCAAAACTAATTGGTGAATCATCTGTAGTTAATCTATTTTTATCTATTGTTTTATTAAATTTAAACATATTTTCTAAAAATAGAAATTTTCTATTATGGATTGATATATTTTTATAATTATTATATAAAATATTTTTATAAAGGTAATAATTATTATTATTAAACAAAGATATTTTAAAAATATCAACAATCTGTATGTTATCTTTTATTAAATCTATTTTATTGAAACTATTTAGTATATTCACACTTTTGCATTTTAGAATTATATTATTCCATTTCTCTTTTATTTCTTCACTTTTTTTAGAATAATTACATATTTCATTTTTCATTTTATTTTCAGTTTTATTTTTCTTTTTATCTTTCTCATATATATTTTCTTCAAAATCATTATGAATTTTTTCTTTAAACTTATAGATATTACTCATTTTATTTATCGATACATCTTTATCTGTTATATTATAAAATGAATTATTTGAACTATTTATTATCGTGCTTCCAATATATTCTGAATTTTTATTAGTATTTGAGATCACATTATTTTCATTTTCTCCTTTATATTTATTGTGCATATCAATGGAAATTGTTCGTTCACCTAAATTATTTCTATAGTTTTTGTTACATGGGATAAACTTCATATTATTTGAATATTCATTTTTATCAATAGATATTTTAGGATTACTAACAATGTACGTGTTATTATCCTCTACATATTGAGTATTATTAATATTAAAATTTTGATTAAAATAATTTTTACTTAAGTTATTTTCTTTTCGATTTTCCTTAGAATATTCATTAGAAGGATAATTTATTTTAAATGAATCTTCAGAATCTTTAATAGTATTAATAATTTTTTTTAATGCTTCATTATTTTTATTTTCAAGTAATTCATTACACATTATATTTAAATTACTTACACCTTTTTCGTTTAAATTATTTAAATATTTAGATAACATTTTTACGATATTTGAATTGTTATTTTCAGAATACAATGTATCATCTTTAAATGAATATGAGTTATTTTCTCTGGGAACATATTTGTCTGAATTCATTTCGAAATTATTGCTGTTATTACTATCATTATTAATGCTAGTATAATTTATATTACTCACATTATTACTTATATTACTATTGCTACTACTAATACTACTGCTATTATTAAACTCTATATCATCATTATAAACCTTGCTACTTTTTATATTATTTTCATAAAATACTTTTTTTATATTTCTATTAGACAAATTCTTCTTGTTAGTGTTCATATTACAATTATTATTAAGATTATTATTACCTAAAGTTTCTATATCTTTATTATTATTACAATAATAATTATTAGTTTCATTTAAATAATTTTTATCATTGATATATGCGTAATTATAATTATTACTATTATTATCATTATCATTGCTATTTGACATTATGAAATTATAATTATGCAAATTACTCATATTATTTTGCTTGTTTTCGTAATTATTGAAAACCTTTTTATTGATATGAGTATTTTTTATTTCATAATCTTCGTATTCCTTATTTTTGTTTTTTGTTTCTGTCATTTCTTCTTCATTATTTTTAGAATTATGCACATACATTAAATGAGGAAATCCATTATTTTTTACGCTAGTAGAATTGTCAAGATTACTATTATTTGAAAGTGTTATTTTATTAAATTTTTTTTTATAAGTTAAGTTGTTACTAAATGTATATTCATTATTTTTATTATTTTGGTTTGATTTGTTATAATTATTATCTTCGCTATTAAAAAATTTTTTTTTTGGATTATTCATTTTTTTGCTTATATTACAAAAATGTTCACTATCTTTTATTGAATTAGATTCATTAAAACATGATTCATTTATATTATTTTCTAGGTTATTCTTTTTATTTTTCTTATTTTTGTTGATATTTTTTGTATCATTTTTTCTAATAATGTTATTATTTCTATTTCCTTTATTATTATAATCATCCTTTTTATTATAACTATTAAAATAATTAGAATTTATATATTTTTCGCTATTCATGTTAGCATTATTAAAATTATTAATATTATTATTATTATTATAATTACTATCTTTATTATTATTATTAATATTGATATTATTATTATTACAATTACTATCTTTGTTATTATTATTAATGTTAATATTATTATTATTATTATTGTAATTAATATCTTTATTATTATTGTTATTATTAATATTGTTATTAGTAGTTATATTGTTATTATTGTTATTATTTCCTTTTCTTTTCTTTTTTTTATTTTTTTGTTCTTCAGAATATGGATTATGATTTATTTTTTTGGAATTTTTTATTAAATTATTATAATTATATAAATTTGTGTTTACGAAACTATTTTTTAAATTTTTATTTCTAGTATTTTTCTTGATTATTTTATCATGTACGTATTTTTTATGTTTATTTTGATTATTATCTACACTTATATTTGATCTTTTATTAAGTGTACTATCATTGGTTGTAATATTTCTATTTAAATAATTTTTAAAATTCGAATAGTTTGAGCATTTATTTTTTTCAAAATCATTGTAAATGTTCCTTTTTTGTTTGTTTTTTTCAAATACGAAATTAGATTCACTTTCATTTTTATGTTTCTCTTTATGAAAATTCTCATTATCATTAGAAATAATAAAATTTGATTTTTTGTTGTTATCATTCATTCTTAGTATATAAAACAAAAAAATTTAAACATTTTCCTTGTGATTTAATAAATGATTAAAACAAAAACATCAAAAGTTTATTTGAATTAAAAATATATGTAACGTTTTCAAGTTTTCTTATATAATATTAAATTGAAAGAAGAAAATTTCTTAAAATTAGAAAAGGCAAGAAATAAAATATAATATTTTTTAAAAATAAAAGTATATCCTTTTAACAAAACATTAAATTTCATTAACGAATAATCAAAAATTTTTTTTCTTCTAAAAAAAAAAATTAAATACTATAAAAATATATGAATATGGATTTTTCATCTATTATTTTTATAATACTGATTCAAAATTTTTTTTCTTTCAAATTAACATTTTTTACTTAAATATGTTTATGTAATTTTTTTTTACAAAAAAAAAAAAAAAAAAATAAATAAATAATAAAATGTGAAAATATTATTATTAATGTATACACACAATTTAATCTATTTATATATTTATTTAATTCAAGCATTTATTTATTCATGTTTTTAAAAATGTATATATATATATGTTTATAAAATTATTTGAATTTTTTAAGAACAAATGAATGTAAAATGGAAGCAGAAAAAAAAAATTTCATTTAAAATTTTCTGATATATATTTTTGCATTTGTAGAATATTTTTATAATGAAAATTTATATTTTAAAAAAAAAAAAAAAAAATAATAATATATATTTTTTTTCAGTTCAGAATATAATAAGATATTTAAATGAAAAATTATAAAAGTGAAAAGAGAAAATTCCTTTTTAGTTTTTTTTATTTTTGTCTAAATAAATTCGCTTTTTTTTTTTTTTTTTTAAGTAAAATTTTATATAATAAGATATTTCTTATTATAAATTTTATATATTTTTAAATTTATCTAAATTAAGAAATGATTATTATTACTCTTTCATGGAAGTTATGTATAAAGAGAAAAAAAAAATTATTTTACTTAATTATAAATTAACAAAAACATAGTAATTGTTTAAAAAAATATTGTAAGATTAAAACTTTTTCTTTTCTTTTCTTTTCTTTTCTTTTCTTTTCTTTTCTTTTCTTTTCTTTTCTTTTCTTTTCTTTTCTTTTCTTATTTTTCTTATGCTTCAGTATAAAAAATATTTCCTTCGATATATGCATATTAAAATTCCTTTTTCTTTAAAAAATACATGTAAAAAATGAGATCAGTAAATAATAAAAACAAGAAAAAGGATGATGAACAATTAATGAAAGCTAAAGAATTAAAAGAAAAAATAGAATTTATGAAAAATGATTTGGGTACTATTTTTATTTTTTTTTTACTTTTTCTTTTTTTCTGTTCCTTATATTTAATTAAAAAAAAAAAAAATAATAAAATAAAATATCATAATAATATTCTGTCTTTTTCCATGCTTTTACTTTAATTAGTGTCAAAAACAAAAATTATAAAAAGTTTAAAAGAGCAGAGAGAAAATAAATTAGAAAATATTAAGAAATTGGAAATAGAAAATAAAACTAACTATGAAAACTTTATTAATGAATATGAAAAGATTTTGAATCAATACAAAAACATTGAAAAAGAAATCTATGAAATGCTAAATGATTTAAAAATGTTGTCAGAAAGATCATATAATGAAATATGTAATAATAAATAAATATATATATATAATATATATATTTATAATATATATATTTTTTTTTTCTACCTTTTCACATTCATATATAATATTGTTAAAAAACATTTTAAAAATTACTAAAAAAAAAAAAAAAATAGTAGAATTGAGAAAAGAGAAAGAGAGTATTCTTACAAACAAAAATTTAATAATAGAAGAAAAAAAAAAAGATCTTCATGATAAGATGGAAGAAGTAGAATTTGAAATTATAAAACATTCAAATATGATAAATGTAAAAACAAGTTTATATATATATATATATATATATATATATATATATATATATATATATATATATATATATATATATATATATATGTAAATCTAATAAAAGTATATATACATTTTTCTATAAATATATATATTTTTTTTTTAAGGATGTGTTGCTTAAAATAAAAGAAATATTTAAAAAAACTCATATTCAATACCAGTATGAAGAAGGTCATATATTTCAAAATAAATTATCTTTTATTCTTATTTTATTTTATTATTATTTTTTTTTTTGAAATTTTCATTAATTGTTCATTTTAAAACATTCTTTTATTTTATAATAGATTTAAAGCCATTATTAATAAGACTGCAAGATATTAATAAAAAGAATCATGAAATTAAGTAAACATATGTAGCTAACTTTTTTAATAAATTAAAGAGTTTCTTATTAATTGTATTAATTATACATAATTTACATATAAATCCCTTTTAATTAAAAGAAGATAATGTTTTATAATTGAATATTTTTGAATTTAACTTTTTATTTGTTTTTTTAAAATATATTGTATTTCATATAAAATATATTTATTATAAATAAAAAAAAAAAAAAAATAAAATAAAAAGTAAAAGATACATTCATAAACTAATTCATAAAAAAAATTAAATCTACACATTTATTTAAATTGAATAAATAAATAAATATATATATATAAATAGAAAAAAACATTTATGTGTATAAAAAATATATATATATAATAGCATATAAATATATAGAATGAATTATCATATATGCAAAATATCAATTTAATGCTTAAGTTCAGCTGTTAAAATGTTAGTTGCTTCTTTTGATTCAGGTAAAGCTTTGACAGTTTTTCCTGAATCTTCTTTTGGTTCTGTGTGCAATTCCATCAATTTAGAAATATCTAATTTGGGTCTTTTTAAAATTTTAACTTTTCTAATTAAAACATTTTGTAATGGAAATATTTTCTTACATTGTTTTTCAATTTCTTTTCCTATAGATTCTGGTATGAATTTTTTTACTAAATCTTTTAATAAAACCTTACTAGCTTCAGCATTCATAATATCCACCATCTTTTTTCTAATTTTTTTTATTTGACTTGTTTGAGCATAGCATGTTGTTTTTGTCTGATTTTGTCTTTTTTTCGTAAAGGCAATACAAAACATTCTCAAGTGGTAATTGTCAATAGTCTTTACATCAGTAAATCCTTCTATTAAGGTATATCCTTTTCTAATTAATGAACATAGCTTATCTCTTGTTATACTTAATCCGCAGAAATCTGTATAACAGTCCCTATTAATAATATGTTCACAACTTAATTTTATTTTTTTATGTGCTTGATCTTCATCATTATTTAAATCAGCCAAATTTACTTCGTAGATTCTTCCTCTTAAACTATCAGTTGCCAATTCTGTTTTTCAAAAAAAAAATTTTAAATAAGATAAATCCATTTAATTTATAACTTCATATACAAAAATAAGTAGTACAATATATAAATTAAATGAGAAAATAAAAATTTAAAAGATATAGGTTATTAATATATATTCTAGAACAAATAAATATACAATAATAATATATTTCACAAGGCTATTTAGAAAAAAAAAATAATTATAAACATTTAAAGTATTATAGTTAAAAAAAAAAAAATAAAATATAAAATAAAATAAAAATATATAATATAATATAAAATAAAATAAAAATATAAAATATAAAAGAAAATAAAAATAAATAATATAAAATAAAAATAAAATTATGATATTTAAAATATTTTTTTTTGAAAGATTTCACTTACTTTTTCCAATAGTTTTTGTTACTAATGTTTTACCAAAATTTCTCACTAAAAACATTTTTGGAGCCTTTAAATCATACCATTCTTTTTTTGTAAAAACATCAGTAACTTTTTTTTTTCCTCCTTTTTTTCCTTTTGATGTCCTTTTATTTTTTCCAACTGCCATTTTATCACAAATTAATATAAATTAAATATAATAAAATAAAAAAAAAAATACAATATATATATACAATCAAATTTTTTAGTAAATTTTTTTTTTATAAATATGAGATTTCTAATTATTTTTATATATTTCAATTTGATGAAATTTGGTTTAATTTCTTTTTCATTGTACCATTATTATTTTTATTTATTCATACATTATTTTTTTTTCCTTTTAAAATTTTATCAGTTTCTCATAAAATTTATTTTTATTGTTCATTTATTATGCACTGATTACTATTTTTTTTTTTTTTCTTTTTTGTTATTTCTGTAGTGATAAAGGGGTATATGGTTACATTCATTTTATATATACATATTTAATATATATTTTTATAAAATATTTATAACATTCATATATAAAAGTAATGAAGAAATTACGTTTATTAAACAAATTTTTAATATATTCTTATTGAATAATTAAAAAAAAATATATGTATATATATGATAAATAAAAATTAAAAATAATTATTAAATTTTTAAGTAATAAATAAATACGAAAACAAATAAAGAGGGGAAAAAATGATCCATATAAATAGAACTATAAAAATAACATAATTTTTTAGTTTAAAAAAAAAAAGATATGTAGTAAAGATTTAAAAAAATTTAAATTTTACTAACATAAAGTGAAAAAGATATATTAATAAAAAGAGAGAAAGCTATAAGAAAAAAAAATAATTTTATGAATATGTTATATTATCGTTATTTTTTATATAATTTCTTTACCACTATGTTATCATAACGATTATGCAATATAAATTCTATATTATTATTATATTTTATATCTATTTCATATTATATGTTTTCTTCTATTTTTTCATACTTTTTCTTTTTTTTTTATGTTTATTTTTTCTTTTTCAACTAAAATGATTTTCTTGTACAAAATGTATTTTATAGAACAATAAATGTTAAATATTTTACAATTTAAAAAGTAAAAATTGCAGCAGTAAATAAAATTTGTTTTTTTTCTTTTCCTAATTTTCTTAAAAAGTTCCTTTTTTTTCTTATTTATTTTGTTTTTAATATTAAAAAGTAATTATTTTTATTTTTTTAATTATTTAAATGTATATAATTTTCATATTTTATCACTAAAATTTAACGCAAAAAATTTATAAAATAAAAAAAGGGAATAATACTTCTAATAATATAGATTGGAAAAAAAAAAAAAATTTATACAACTATTTGGTTCTATTATTTTTTATATAATTTTTTTTTTTGTTTAATCTTGTTTAAAAGCTTATTATTTAAAAAAGTGCTTTAATTAAAAACATTGATATTTTCAAATAATATTTTTCTTTATTTCCAAGAAAGCCTTATAATACCAACTATTTTTTTTTTGCTTTTAACAACTTCTGTTTGGCTTCTTCTTCAGCTCTGTTTAAACAACAAAAAATAAAAAAAAAAGTATTTAATAATATTATCACTCACTAATTTAAAAGTACAAATATGTCTATTATTATCAATTTAAAAAATTTTAAAATAAATATATTCTTTATTATCAATTTATTTCATAAAAAAAAATTTTAAATAATAGATATTTATATGTACTTTTAAATTTCAATATAATGTAAAAATATTTAATTTTTCTTCTTTTTTTTACTTTTTTTTTTCTGCTAATTCTTTTTTAAATGCTTTTTCTTCTTCTGTTATTTCAGCAGTTCCCTTTTTTGGAGCTTTTAATGGTTTTTTTTTTCCTCCCTATAAAATGATACGTTGAAAAAAATTAAGAAGTCTTTTTATATTTGTAATTTTTTTATTAATGAAAATATATTTATGACAATAAAAACTAACCTGCACATTTAATGGCATTTTTAATGAATTGTTAAATAAAATTAGAATAATAAATTTTTCTTTAATATTTTTTAAAAAGTTATATTCCTCTTGTTGAAATATAAATAAAATTTTAATGAAACAACTTCAATCTCTTGGAAAATTAAAATATATCTTATTAATTAAAAATTAAGATTTAATTTATATAAATGTAATGTTCTTAAAAAGAAAATTTTCTTATTAAATAATTGATATATATACATACATATATTTAAAAAAAATAAAAATTATTTAAAAATAATTTTTTTTATAAATGCATATATAAAAAATTCAAAAAAAAAAAAATATATATATATATATATATATATGTAATATCAATTTTTTATTTACTTTATATTTTTATTATTTTATTATTTTATTCTCTCTTTTTTTTAAGTATTACAAATAAATTATAAAATAATTTATATGATTGTTTTAAAGATATTAAAAATTTTGTTTATAATAAATTATATTTTTTTTTTTTTTTGAAAGTACATTTTGCATATCTTTTTTTAAAACATTTATAATAAATAAAATGAGGAAAAATGAAAATTAAAAATACAAACGAAAATTTTAATTTAAAAGAATGTAATACAAAAATGTTTATAAAAGTTTAATAATTTAATTTATTATATTTATAATAGAACAGTTAAAATATATTTAATTAATAGACAGTAAAAGTAATTGTCAATTTTAATAATGTTTTTGGAAAAAAATATGAAATATTAATTATATATATATATATATATAAAATAAGGAAAAATATAATATACATATATATATTTATATATATATAGATATGATATATTATTTGTTCATATTATATATGTTTCATTTTTTAATAGTTGAAAAGTAATGAAATGTTTATTATTTTATTGATTTGTTATATAAAAATTCAGAAGTATATATAAGTTAGTAAATAAAACTTAAAATATAACTGTTAAAATTTTTATTTTTTTGGTTTTTTTTATTTTTTTGTTGTTTATTTTATTTTTGATTTGATTATATTTTTTTGTAATTGTTTTTTAATTTCAAATTCTATTAAAAGAAGAGATTAAAATTCACTTTTTTTTTTACAACTATTTTAATTTTATACGTAATTTATGAATAATACATTTTATATATATATTCTTATAGAGAGAAAAAAAAAAAAATTTAATTGAATCATTTTATGTACAAAATTATAATAGAAAAAGAAAAAAGAAAAAAAAAATAAATATAATTTTAACCAAAAATAGTTACACATAAAAATATTGTGTACTTTTCTTACCTATTTTTATAAAATTTCTTTTTTTTTTAATTTTAAAATATATTTGTTGGATAATAAAGTGTAAAAAAAAAAAAAAAAGGAAAAAAAAAATAAGTTATTTTTCTTTTTTAATACTATATTAATATATTTGATTTTACTTTTAAAGGATTTTGATATGATTATTTATTAATAACTTAAAAAAAAAATTCCTATACGTTTTTATCTAAAAATAAATTTTTTTTTTCCTTTTTTTTTTTTGTAAATGTAAATGGATATATTATAAAAAAGTAGAAATTATAATATGAAAGTTCCTTTAAAAAAAAAAAGGGAGAAAGGCTATTACAGCTGTTTAGATTTTGATAATTTGTATAAAAAAAAAAAAAAAATTCAATTAAAATATTCAATATATAGGGATAAACATTTTAGTGATACAGAATTATTTGATAAAAAAAAATTTCAAATAAAAAAAAAAAATGGATATGTTTATAAGCAGAAGCATTTCATTATAAACAATAAAGATGATAATAAATTATATTTATTTAACAATGTAGCTATTTATAAAAATTATTTTGATAAATATCATAAAAAGAATGATGAAAAGTTAAAAAATATAAAGAAAATATTAAAAATTTATGAAAATGTAACAACGAATGAGAAAAAAAAGCTCTATGAATTAATAAAATTTTTTTCTTTTACTCAAGGTGGTTTTCAAAGTAACAAATTAAGACAAAAACTTTGGTTATTATTACTAGGATTTAATATAAATTTATCAAAAGAAAAAAATTATAACGAGAATCCTATATCAAAATTGTGTAGAAAACAAAAAAAAAAATTCAAATATATTAATTCTCTTAAATACTCTAATTTAAAATGGATTAAAGGTGAAGGAAAAAATAAGAAAAATAATAAGGATAATTTAAGGAAGATAAATCTATTGGAGGGGAAAAAAAATGAAGAAAACACTTATTTATATAATAATTATTTATTTAAAAAAAAAAAAAAAAAAAAAAAATTTAATTACATGAAATGTAAAGAGGAAGTACCTAATTTCATAAAAAATAACAGAAAAATAAAATATGACAGTTATTATAATGACGAGGAAGAAAGCAGCAATAAGTCACTTATTGATGTGAAAAATAATGGTATTACTCATAAAAAAGAAAAATTAAAAATATTTAAAAATAACAATATAATTTCATTAAGTGAAACGAAGGATAATAATTCGTATAAAATAAAAAAAAATAAATCATTAGATAAATATAAATTTACTAAAAATAATACTAGAGAAGATTTATTAGATTTTTCAGTACGATCTTCCTTTTCAAAATATACTCTTTCTTCATTATATGCTAGTCCGTTTTCTTCTCAATTACCATCATTGGAACATTCTTGTGTAGATTCTTACTCGTCAACTGCATCTTTTTCTTCATCGTCCTTATCATCTTCATTCTCTAGCTCTTCTAATAGCATTAATATACGTGATAATTCAGAAAGCAGAAAAAAGAAATCTCCACTTCATTTCTTTTCTTCCGGTAATTCATTTGAATTTTCTCTTTCTACTCATAATGAGAGAAAAACTATTCAAAATGAAAATTCAAATATATATGATTTTTCTTTTTCTAATAAAAGAAACAAAAGAAAGAAAAATATGAATAATAATTTTATTTCAGAAATAGATAAAAAGTCTAAAAAAAGTTTTAAAGAAAAGTTTAGAAAAATAGTGAATTGTTTAATAAATATTGATGAGGAAAAAAACAAAGGTACTTCTAATAAGAAGAAAAATAAGAAATTTATAATAAAATTATTGAAAATAATTTATAATAATATATTAGAAATTGATTTATATATAGTAGATTATATAACTAGAAAAGATCAAATAAAAAGTAAAAATGACATTTTCTCATATTTAAAGTATAATATTAAACATAATTATAATTTAAATTCAAATTTAAAAAAATGGATAATTGATAGTATCCTACTTGATGAAAATGAACGAATTCAAGTAAAGAAGGATGTTAAAAGAAGTGTTAATACATGGAATGTCCATAAGAATAATATATATGAAATAAAAAAAAAATATCAATATATATTAAAAAATATTATTTGTAGTATTTTATATAAGCATTCCAATAAAATATATTACGCACAAGGAGTTCATGATGTTTGCCTCGTTTTTATAACTTTATATTTTCATAAATTTTTCTTAAGATATAAAAAATATGTATT
This sequence comes from Plasmodium relictum, assembly GCF_900005765.1. NCBI lineage: Eukaryota > Apicomplexa > Aconoidasida > Haemosporida > Plasmodiidae > Plasmodium > Plasmodium relictum. The sequence goes on along the minus strand of NC_041686.1, from coordinate 548,604 downwards.
ATTAGAACGTTTTATTTCAAAATATGTAGTAAATAAAATATGTAGTTTAATTTTTACAAAAAAATATAAAAATCAAATTAATCTAGATTATTTCATTAATTATCCTGAAACAGAAACAAAAATATATTCAAGAAGGTCTTCTTTATCTAAAGAAAATTCTGATAGTAATACTGCATATTGTAATAAAAAAAAATTAAAAAAAAAAAAATCATATGGTGATGAATATTGTGAATATAATGAAAATAATAAATCTACATCAAAAAAAGAGAATTTTATTAATATAAATAATAATAATATAAATAATTATAATAGCAATGATAATAATAATGATAATGATAGTGATGATAATAATAATAATGATAGCAATGGTAATGATACTAATAGTAATAATAATAATAATAATAATAATAGTTATGTAAGAAAAAAAAAAAAAAAAAAGTTGAATTATGGGATTTTTCAAAGCATTATTTACAATATGTTTGTAATAGAAGAAGAATATATTGAAAAAATTTGTGTAATTAAAAACATAAATGTAGAAAAATATTTGGAATATAAGAAAAAAAAAGAGAAAAAAGAATATATAGTATATTTATTATGTGAAAGATTCCTTTTATTTTATATGATTGATTATTTGACCTTGTCATTGGATGTATCTATTAAAAACACATTCAGAAGTATTGGTTTATTATTAAAGTATTTAGATAAAGAAGTGTATGATGTTTTTTGTTTATTGCAAAAAGAACAAGAGTATGAGAATACAAAAAATAATAAGAAATATATACAGAAATCAGAAAATTCAGAAAATTCTTTGAAATTAAATGGTACCGAGTTTTTTTTTTGTTTGAGTTGGGTAGTTACATATTATTCACATGTCTTCACAGAATTTGATAAATTAGCTAGAATTTTTGATACTTTATTATCAAATAATGGAATTTTTATTATATATTTTACTGGTTCGATTATTTTATATAAAAAAGATGAGTTGTTACAAATAGCGAATAAAAAAAAAAAATATCAGTGTTATAATAATTTATATTCAGAAACTCATTATATTTTTCAAAATATGAATTGGAAAAATATAAATGTTGAAAATATTATAAAAAAAACATATTATTATATGAATTATAAACTTCCTTTTAATTCGTTCTTAAAAAAAATAAAAAAAAAAATATCATTTCCTCCTTTTTCTCCTATATATAGTTACCCATTTATTTTACATCATTTCAATTATAAAACAAAACAAGAAGAAATAAAAAATCAGACTGTTGAAAAATCTATTTTGAATTTTTATAAATATAATAATGAAAGAAATAAAAGAAATTGCCAAAATGATTCAGGTATCAATAGCGCTATACGCTGTGAAAATGATATGCATAATATTAATGCGAAATACATGAATAATATGAATAATTTTGATAACACATTGAAAAGAGATAATTTAAATAAAGCAAATCACATAAACAATGATATCAGCAGTTTAGGAAGTTGTAATTCAGATACTATAAATAGTAAACTTATTAGCGATTTTGAGAAAAAAAGCTTTAGTTTTACTCGTTTGTATAATTTTAATATATCTGATAATAACATTGAATCTTGTGATGAATATGTTAATAATAATATATTAAATGAAAATAATACAAGTGAATTAAGCAAGAAAAATTACTTCATGTTTAAAAAAAACAAATATAGTAAAGATAATAATATTTATTTGCATTATCCATATACTATTTTGTGTAACAATATAGAAATAAATAAGAAAATTATAAAGAAACATTTGCTTGTTGAAAATTTTTTTGAGTATGTATTTTATGATTTTATTTTAAATTATGAATTTATATTCAATAAATATAATATAAAATCAAAAAGAAAATGCTACACTATTCAGTATGTTAATGTAAAAAGTAAAAAAGATCACATAATTGAAAAAAGAAAAAAAGAAATACAGAGAAAAAAATATGAAAAAATTCTTCATAAAATGGCAAAAAATGTTATGTTTTTATATATACACCAATGTAATATTCAAAAAAATAGAAAATATGTTTATTTCAATTTTGTAACAAAAAAAAAAAATATATTACCACATAGTAATTTTAAAAATAAAAAGCGCAATAAAAGAATAATAGAAATTATTCCACCTATTTATAAATACATTATTGAAAACTGTGATATAAATAAGAATGTTGTTTCTTATAAAAAAATTAAGTTAAATACAATTAGTGTAATAAAAGAAGATAAAAAAAAGAAAAAATTTGAAAAAATATTATATATTGTCAAAACATCTTTTTATAATTGCTCATATGTAAATTTTTTTTTAATTTTTTTTTTATTATCATTGATTTCATCTTTTTTTTATTTTCATCGATAAAGTATAAATATTTATATATATGTATTTTTATTTTTTCTGTATGAAAATTATTAAAATATTTTAAGGATTGATTATATATTTTATCCTCTTTTTAAATGATAATGAAACACTTTGTATTAATATTTTTATCTTTGTTTTTTTCATTAACAATGTTATTTCTTTTTTTTCTGATTTTTTAATTATAGAAATATGTTTTTTTAAATTTATTCTTATGAATTAATAATAAATATTGAATTAATATCATATTTTTTTTTCATTTTTTAATTTTTTTTTTTTTTATTATACATAGAAAATGCTCTTATTCTTTGAGTATAATTATAAAAATTAGAATATCAAAACAAAGAATAAATATGTTAACTAAATATAAAAAAAAAAAAATTATACATTTAATGTTTTTACAAACATGTTTTTTTTTTTGTTTGTATTATAAATATAATTATAAATAAATAATTAGTAATATTCAATGGAAAATTATTATAAATAAAAAATTAAAAAAAATAATTTTATTTAATAAGTATCTACATTCCCTTTCTCATTTGTTTCTTTGTGATTCTCTTTATCAATAAAAATATTTGAAAATTTTTTATTTTCTTTATAAATAATATAAAAAAGAGAAAAAAATATATTTAAAGTTTTATAAATATATTATTAAGAGTACTTGAAGCTACATAAAAGAAAAAATAATAACACAATAGATTTTTGAATAATTAAATATAATTTTTTTATATTTAATATATTAATAATATATATATATATATAGACTTTGTATATTTTAACATACATAGTTAAATGTGTAAAAATATATTATATATATATATGTACATAATGTATTTATTTGATTTAATCTTAATAAAATTTCAATAAAAGAGGAAGAAAAAAAAGGCAAAATTAAATATACAATAATCTAATAAGATAATATGGAGAAATCAAAAAAAAGAAATATATAATACGATAATAAATTATTTTACAAAATTATGCATAATGTATATTAAAAAAAAAATATATAATTTTTATAAAAAAAATACTTTTGCCTTTTATTTAGGTAGCACATGGTTTATATTAATTAATAGTAGTTTGTTATTTAGTTTAAAGTATATAAACAATTTTGAAAATCGTCATCCTTATATACACGATGCAATAAAAATTTTAAAAATACATTTAGATTATCCAAATGAAAAATGTCTTAAATTAATAAAAAAAAAAGGGAATATAGATTCATCTAATAAAAGAGCTAAGTGTGAATTAACTTTTTTATTTAATAATGAAAAAATATATCTCAACATCAACTGTATCAATATAAAAAAAAAAAAAGAGGATTCCAATGATTATGATGATGAAAATAAAGATATTTCTATGTATTTAGAAAACCCGTTTTTAATAAAAAAAGAAATAAAAAATTTTATTGTTAAAATAAAATCATTTTTACTCTCCTTTGTTTCAAGCAGAGATAATCAAGAAAATAATTCGAAAAATGAAAATGAAATAATTAATGAGAACAAAGGAATAACATATAAAAAAGAATATATTCTTAATATAATTAAAAATGAATCCGAATGGCAGATAAATAATATAATGCTAGTTAAAAAAAAAATTTGTGAAAATAATGAAAGAACTAAGTTACCTTTTATAAATAATTTTTTTAATTATTCCTATCAAATAGATACTATATATGGTAATCCCCAAAATAATTCTTATTTTTATAAATATAATAATAAAAAGAAGGCTTTTAGTAATACTCAAAAAAATTTAATGAAAGTTTTATCATGCGGATTTTTCTTTTCAACTCTTTTAGCTATTAAAAGAATTTTTATATATAAAAATTCTTATTCCAGTTTAAATTTTGTTAAACATTACGTATGTAATAATAAAGAACTTCACAATATATTAGGTAATAATCAAATTCAAATTATAAGTATATCAGGTGTGCATGAAAAAAATTACCTCAATAGCAAAATTTTTTTTCAAACAAAAGAAAAGCAAGGAGTTATACAAATGACTGCTACAAAAAATGATTTAGATAAATATTTTTTTCTTTTACATGCTAAACTATTATATGATAATGAAATTATTGAATTAAATAAAAAATAATAGTAAAATTATAAATATTGGTACATGTATTTTTATAAAAATTTATAATATTTAAAAATTCAGCTATTATTTTTTGTAACATTTTTTTTTAAATATTATTTTATATTACTGAAATATTAACTTAAAAGTGGAGATACAAGCTTTTCTGAAAAAAAATTAAGAATGGTTTCATAAATATAAATATAAAAATATATATATATATATATATATATATATATATATATATATATATATAGCTTTATATAAATTTTTTTTATTAAGTCAAAAGGAATAAATAAAATACGTAATTTAAAATATTAAAAAAAAAATAAAAAGAATAATAATAATAAAAATTTTAGATAAAAAGAAAATATTTTTTTTATATAGAAAAATGTATATCTTTTTTTAATATACAAATGAACTTTAACACATCATTTAAAGAGAAAAATATGTTTTTCTTTTATATTTCTGTTATTTGAAAACTTTGTATCAAAGAATAAATAGTTTTAAAATTAAAAATATGAATAATTACTTTTTTATTATTTGTTAATTTATTTTATCTTTATTATGGTATACTTATTCTTACATGCATTCTTCATTTTTAATTTTATTTTTATTTTATTTTATTTTATTTTTTTTTTGTCTATTTTAAGAACTTCATGCCTTTTTTTTTTTTTTTTTTTTTTTGAAGTATTCAGTTGTTCTCACGGAAATTAAAGAAAAATAATTTAATTAAATTATATTAAAACTTTTAAAATTGAAAAATATATTATAATTAAAAGAAAAAAAGCATGAATTAAAAACATTTTTGAAAAAGATAACACTTATATTTTGTTTTTTCTTTTTTGTTTTTTTCTTTTTTCGTTTTTTTTATTCATTTTTAATGCACATTTTAAAATGCCAGTATGTTTTGGTGTTTATAATGTATGTGGATTTAATAAAAAATATAACACCATATTATATAGAGAACCGATTTTAATAAATAAAGATTACGATAGTAAATATATCATATTTTTTCCTGGTGATTATTCTAATTTTTTTTCTAATTCTGTTTATACATCATTTATATTAGAATCAACATATGAGTGTACAAGTTATTGTTTTAGTTATGAAGCCTTATTTTGGGTAATATCTCGAAAGTATTTATATGATCATATAATATTTATTAAACCTAGTACTTTTTATAATTATTATGCTACGTTTTCTAATTTTTTGCAATTCCCTGAAATATCTTCCAATATAGTTACTGGAAACATCATTGAAAAAAATTCACAAGAACATAATAAGACCACAACATATAATAATAATGATACGTCAGCAACATGTATAAAACATTTACTCTGCTTATTGATCTCATTAAATGAGAAACTATCAGAAAACAAGAAAAAAAAAAAAAATTATAATAGTAACTGTAATACTAATAATGTGAGAAATACTTTTAATAGTAATATTAATGATTCCAATGAAATTAATAATAGTGATATTTATAAATATGCTACTAAAGATAAAACAAACAAAGAAGAAAAATTTATTAATGACAATTATGACAATGAATATTACAGTAAATATTTAAAAGAAAAAATAAAAAATAAATTGGTTTTAATTGGTTTTAGCAAAGGATGTACAGTGTTAATTTCTTTATTAAGAGAAGCAAATAAAATGAATTTTTTTTGGGAAAAAGTTGATTCTATTTTCTTTTTAGATCCTGGTTTTAATAAAAATACTTTTAATTCTAATATTGAAAATAATTCATTAGAAAAAATTTCTGAATACAATTTAAAAATATTTATTCACTCAACTCCTCGTCAAATAACTGATGAGAGTGGTGTCTGCATTCATAAAGAATTATTGAATTTTGTTAATTTATTAAAAAAATTCCATATATATGTTTCTTCTTATTTGCATTATACAAATATTAAAAAGTCAATAAATCCTTTTAGTTTACATTTTGAAATACTAGTAGATTTTTCTGAGGATATTTCAGCAGACATACACACAGATTCACTGTTATTAAATCCTTATGAAAAAATAGAAATAAAATTATGTAAAAATAAAAAATGTAAGGAAAATTTTCTTTTTGAGAATTGGAGAGAAAATTCATTTTTAAACCAAATGTTTTAAAGAAAAATACTAAAAAAATTAATTTTTTATTTTTATTATTTATATATGTAATTTGTTTTAAAGAAACATTTAAAATTTGTATATTAATATTTTTATTTTTGTTTGAATATATATTATTATGGTTTTATTTTTTCTTTTTAAATATATTTAATTATATATAACTTTTATCTTTTTTATTTCCTTGAATTTTTTTTTCTTGAGATATTTATACTGTTTTTTAATTTCTTTCCTATTCATTAAAATTTAAACATAAAAATACCCACTAATATAAAATTCCTTTTATTTAACACTTATTAGACAAAAAAAAAAAAAAATAAAAATAAAAATAAAAATAAAGTAAAATAAAATAAAGTAAAAATAAAGTAAAAGTTTTTAATATTAAAAATAAAAAAATTGTATCAAATTGAAGTTTGTAAAATTAAAAGAATAAGTTTTTTTAAAAGAAACAAGGAAAAATCAAATTTATTATATATATAAAAAAAAAAAAAAGGATAAACCTATTTATTACATATTTTATTTATAAAGAAATGTTTAAATAAAATATATTTAAATATAAATATATATAAATATAATACAACTTTTGTATATCAGTAATTTTATTATTAAATCAAAAAAAGTACTTTCTTTCGGGATTTTAAAAATTGAATAACGAAAGTAATGAAAAAGAAAAAAAAAAATTAAATTCTTGTGTAATTAAAAAAAACTTAAATATGTGTACACATATATTTTTTAATTGAAATATATTAAAAAAAATTTAAAAATAGTAATTTCAACCAAATAAAATAAAACTATTATAATACTATTCAAAAAAAAAAATTATTTTTCTCAAAAGAAACATTAAAGAAACAATTGCCTTTTAAGGAAATAAATAAAATTATTCAAAAAAAAAAAAAAATGGAGTTTTGAGATAATAATTATATCTAATACTTTTAAATTTTATATGAATTTATAATTATATGCAATTATAAGATTAAAGAAAAATTTTAAATATTACATACATGTTTTATTAAAAATATTTAGGCATCTTGAAATATATATCTTTATTTTCAAAATAGTAGTGAAAATTGCTTATTTAACCAGTTTTCTCATTGTTTTCTTTAGATGTGTAAAAAAATACGTTTTCATACATACAGCGTTCATGGTCTACGTGAAAGTCATCAAAAATTATGTTATTTCCATCCTCCTTTTTTAAGAAAACAATAGATTTATCACCTTTATTTTTAAAATGAGCCTTTAAAATTCCTGATTCTGGATATTCATAATCAAAAATATAGGATTCATTTGTATTATTTATTTTCCAAATTATCTGATTATCTTTATAATTAAATTCTATGATTCCACAAGAACCAAGAGCAGCAGATACATTATTATTACAATTAAATGTGGAATCTTTATCATTCTCAGTAATTTCAGGAACGCATAAATTACCTTCTTTTTTGTAATCTTCTTTACATTCACAAGTTACTTTATTATTCCTCATTGAACATATTGAATTTCTTGGGCAACCTCCATTTTCTTTTAAGCAAGGATTTTTAATTACACATTTTCCACCTAATTTAGAATAATTAAACATACATATGCATAATGGTTGTTTATTTAATACATTTACACAAAGAGAGTTTTCTGAGCATATATTATGACTACTGCATTTATCTTCTAAAACACAACTACCATCTACTGCAAGATATCCATGTTTATTGCATCTACATTCATGAATACCATCTTCTTTATATATACATGTAGAATCTATAGGGCAATTTCCTCTATTTTGTAAACAAAAATTTTCATGAACGCATACTCCTTCACTTTCTCTTTTAAAATTTTCTCTACAATCACATTGAGGAGTAAAATTAACCATTCTACATTCTTCATTCCTTCCACAGGTATGCTCTAAACAGTAATTTTTTGGTATACATTCACCACGTTCATTTTTTATGTAATGCATTTTACATTCACATCTTATAATTTCACTTTCTTTATTATAAACACATTCTTCACCTTCATTAGTACATATATTTTTATATTCTTCTCTCTTACATTTATTTTTAGGTATGCAATTACCATCTTGATCTATTATATATTCATCTTTAGAGCAAACACATACTCCTTTTTCTAATATATATCCTTCTGGACATTTACACTTTTTTATATCATCTTCTATGGTACATAATTTATTTGATGGGCATAAAAGATCGCATCCATCATCTTTTATACAAGAACCATCAACATTTTTATATCCTTGATCACATTCACAAAAAATTTTATTATTAGTATCCTTGCATACTTGCCCTACTCCACAAGTGACAGAGTCACAACTTGTTGGTTTTTCACAAACACTTCCTTCATTTTTGCTTATATAAGGCTTATTACAAAAACATCTATGCTGAAATTTATTTCCATAACAGGAAGAATTTTCAGTGCATTTTCCACATAAATCTGAACATTCATAAGTAACAAAAAGATACTGATCATTTATGCAATATGTATCAAAATGATGAGTTAAGCCTATATCACAATCACTTAATCCGTCACAATACTTTTTTAAAGAATCACTCAAATCTAAATCGTCGCAACCTTCTCCTGTTTTCAATAGGGCTTTATTAATAGTTATTTCTCCTCCTTGACACTGTAATTTACTCCTGAATCTACTTCTAAAAATTTCAACTTTTTTTTTATTACTATGATTCTCTTCTTGATTATCAGCTTTACACAAATATTGATATTTGAAAACTATATTAGAGTTATTGCACATACTATAAATTGTCGTATCTTCATGATCTACACCGTTTCCATATATACAACTCATCTTTCCATTACATTCTTTTTTTAAAATTTCTGTCATATATTTCATTTTGTTATCACTAAATTGAACTTTATAACATGTAGCATAAGCATTAATTACTTCAATGGAATAATTTTCTTCGCATTTTAGAAATATATGTTTCATTTGTAATGCAGAACCTTCATATAAATGATCTTTATAAATTGTATTGTTTTTTCTTAGTTCTAATTGGATAGCTAATTCTAGTTCATTTGGAGTATAACATTTATTATTATAAAAAATTTTATGATCAGAACATTTACATTGAGCTTTTTTTCCGTCTAAGGAATATTCACAACTAGCATCTTTAGGACATTTTAACAAATCACATACATTATCATATTCGCATTTGTCATTTCCATTATCTAGTATTGTATCTCTACATATACATGATCTTTCTGTAGTATTGCAATATTCATTTACTGAACAAATTTCATTTAAACATGCAGTGTTTTTTTGACATGTTCCTTCATCACTATTTAACATATTGTAACCATATTTACATGTTACTTCTTTGGTTTCTGTACTAGTTGCTTTACATATTTCATTTTCATTTTTTATATTACAATTTGGTTTACATTCATAATAAATGCTCACAAAAAAACTGTGAGCAGTTAAGCACTTAGAGCTTTTGTCAACATTGGAAAAAATAATTTCACAATGGCTTTTCTCATTACATTCACTCATTATATTATTTAGAAGTTTATCTTGTAGACATCCATGTTGTGTATGAATATTTATAAGACGTATATCTATTGTCAAACCATGACAATCCAAGATACCTTTTTTTTCTTTTTCAAAAAATAACTCTTGAAAAACAACATTTGGTTCAACTACAATTGGCTCTCCTAGAGAGTATATAATTATATATGATTTATTGATGTGTGCACAATAAATCCTATTGTTTTTTGTTTCTTCACTTATGTGTGCATTTTTAGGTAATATTCCGCAAAAATGTTTATTCATGCATTTTTCTTTTAACTCAGAGCTAGAATTTTCTTGAGTTATAAAATAAGCACATGAATTTTTGTCTACAATATCAGAAAGATATTCCTTTATTTTATCATGAGATCTAATTGGTATAATATTTTCAAGTGATTTATGTGTATAACCATACAATTGTTCTCCATTATCGTATATAGGGTCATCTGTAGCTAATTTTTCACTATTTCTATAATCAAGGGAAAAATTTAAATTTCTTACTTCATTTGTTTGATAAAATATTCTATCTACTATATCTAATGAGAAAAAAGATTTTTCTAATACTGTAAACAAGTAGAACAAATAAAAAAACCACATTTTTTTTTTAAAACAGTTATCCACAATTTTTTCCAATCAAGTAATATCTTTATTTACTTTATTAATTTTCTAAATTATTTTATTCTTTATTATTATTTTATTTTAATTTATTTTTTTTTTTATAATAATTAAATTTATTTTTTTAAAAGGTGTAAATTTCCAACTTCAATATCAGGAAATAATTTTTCGCTTTTTGCCATTAAAATTTTTTTCTAATACTTATATTAGGAACGCATAGAGGATTGCGCATAGTTTAATTTAATAAATTTATCAGAAAAAAAAAAAATCTTTTTTATTTCTCATATATACATATTTAGGTAATTCTTATTTGTTCAATTTTTTTTTTTATATTAAATATTTGTCAAGTTTTATAATTATAGAAAACACCAGTTCTAGTAAATAGGTGATAAATTACATTGTAATCATGTAAATTTTTTTTTTTCATATATTTATTTATATATATAAAATTATATACATATATATATATATATATATATATATATATATATATATATATAAAATAAGAAAGTATTTTTTTTTTTTTTTAACAATGTAAAAATATATAAAATTTATATATTTAGGAGAATAAATGTTCAATGATTATTCATTTGATCACAGAAAAAGTCTAAGAGTAATAATTTTCTAATGCATGCGCAACTTACCCATAATGAAATAATGTTCTATTTTTACTTTTTCATATGAAATTTTTATTAAGGAATAACTTTTTTACTTATAATTTCTTTAGTTATAGTATTTGATATTTAAAACTTTTAAAATTACATATATAATAGCATAATTCACCTAAAATTTGAGACTTCATTAAGTTTCATTAAAAAAAAAAAAAAATTGAAGTTACATATTTCTTATATTGCTTTTCTTTTAACTTAATTTTTTTCTTTTTTCAGTAATTAACAATGTAGATGAACTAAAACAATCACTTAAAATTAAAAAATAGACAAGTTAAAATTAAGAAATATTTAATTTAATTTAATTTAATTTTTTCTTCTTTATTTACAAAAGTAATAATGTAAAATAAATTATCTAGGAAAAGACTAAATTTAAAATTTGCTAGTTTAATATTTATTTATTTCTTTATTTTTTTTTATAAATTAATTTCAGAAAATAGAATTATATATTTTTAATTGATATTTAAAATGATGAAAAAAGTTATAAAATAAAAGATATATTTATTAAAAACTATATATTTTAATACTACACAATAATATTACTAAAATATTAATTTCTTAAGAAAGTTATGTATATATATATATATATATAACCGTTAAAAGTTTAGTTATTTGTATCATTTTAATCTTATATAATTTTTTAAATAATCTAACTTTAGATTATTTCTTCTTATAATATATTTACAGATGTATAGGTCTTTCTTATAAAGGGTTTTATTATATCTTTAAGGTATTAAGATTTCTAATTAGGCATAAACATTTTTTTTGCTATTAAAATTAAGATGATGATGAATTCAAAAAGAGCTTTAAAAAAAAAAAAAAAAAGAATTCTTGTAAAAATTTTATTAAAAAATAAATAAAAGAAAGTGATAAAAAAAAAAATCTCTCATAATAAAAAATTCCTTTATTCACTTTTTTTTTTTTTTTATTAGCTTATTATTATGTAATTAATTTTTCCTCAGTATTAATTTAATATTTTTTCTCTTTTGTTAATTTAACTTCAATTTTTTATATGTTTAATACATTTTTATTTTATTTATTTTTTAAAAGTTTTATAATTTTAAAAAAATAAATATATGTAAAAAGAAAAGGAAAAGAAAAAAAAATTTTTTTTTAGCAAATTAAAATTTTATTGTAAAAAAAAAAAAAGATTATTGTATACAAAAATTAACATTGAAAAGTAGTTTTGGGATTAGATTTTTAATAAAAAAGGGAAAATTAAATAGATATATAAAAAAAAAAAAAAAATACATAATTTCAGATTATTTTATAATCATTAAGCTTTTTAGTCATTATTGTAAATATTTTTTAAAAAATGGATGATTTTAATGAAACATTAGAAGGTTTAGAGGTATAAATTGATATATATATAAAAAAGGAATAATAATGTTCTCTAGTTTGTTGTGTTTTCTTTTAGATTTATACAAATAATGCAAATTAAAGTTTTTTAAGATAATATTTGGAGAATTAAATTAAAAAAAAAGAAAATACTTTTATATTTATATACACTTTTTTTTTTCTAAATATTTTTTTTTTAAGGAAAAAATAAATGAATATGAAAAGCAATTGGCATTAGTAAGAGATGAGATCAAAAAATATGAAGAAATAGAGGATCATGAAAATGAGCAATTAAAAAACTTAAAGAAATTAGAATGTGATATGGTAGAAGTAATAAACTTAACTCGTGATTTAATTAAATACAAAAAGCAAAGTAAGAAAGAAAAGTAAAAAATATATATATATATATTATATTTTATGTATTTTATTCTCTTTCCCAATTGAATTTATTATATTTCTTTTTCTTACATATATTATTGTTTTTAATATTAGATGAAATAGAAAATGATGAAGTGAATGAATTAGAAAAAAATGATGAAAATCAAATTCAGAGTATTAATGAAAATATCATAGAATCAAATAGCTTAATAGGAAGAACATGTAGTTTTATTTATGAAAATAAGAAAATATATGGTTTAATAGAAAGTATAGTAATTGAAAAAAATGTTGAAAAATTATTAGTTTATATTTTTGAAACAAATGAAAAAATTACTATACCAAGAAATTACGTTCAACTAAACGAAATTTTAAATGAATCTGCTTTATCTGAAAATAATCAATTTCAAGCATTATATAAAAAAGACGGGTAAGTATAATAAATATTATATGTATATATATATATGTATATATATATATATATATATATATATATATATATATATATATATATATATATATATATATATATATATTTATTTATTTATTTATTTATTTATTTATTTATTCTTTGTTTACAACTTCATTATTTATTTTTTTATTTTTAAGACAATGGTACGATTGCTTAATTTCAAAAAGCAAAGGTGATTCTTATTTGATTACATACATTGGTTATAACAATAGTGAATATGTAAAAAATGATCAAGTAAGAATTAAAAAAAAAAAGAAAATTAAAGAAATAATAACACCTGCTGGATACAAAATACCGGAGAACTTAATAATTAAAGAAAATGATTCATTAAAAGTTAAAATGAAAAAAAAAAAAAAAAGAATTGCTTTAAAAAAAAAACAAAAAAATGAATTAATAAATAAGGAGTTTGCTAATAAAACACAACAGTGGAGATCATTTCATGAAAAAGCTTTAAGCAAAAGCAAACATCTTTTAATAGCACATAAAAAAGTCGAAAATACTGAAAACAAAAATAACACATCAAATTTTAATATTAGAAGAAAATTTGATTATAATGATAATGATGAATAAAATGTTGAGAATCTTGTTTTATAGCATAGTGTATATATATAATTATAAAAAAATAAAATAAAAATATAGCTATATTCTATAATTTAATTATAATTGATGTACAAAAATATTGCTGATATATTTCAAATATTATTCTCTCAACTCATAAAAATTTTATTATTTGAAACTTTTTTTTTTTTAAATTATGTAATTATCTTTTTTATTTTTTTTAATTTTTATTCCATTTTTTTATGTTTTTTTCATTTAAATTTTTTTTTTTAGGTAAATTTAATTTTAATAATTAATAAAAAAAAAATTAGATACAATTTAATTTTAAAATTTTGTAATTTTTATATTTAAATATTATTCCTTTAGTTATCAAAATTGTATATTAAAAAAAATTTTCATATATTTTTTATTATCATATAGAATATTTTATCTTTTCAAGCATTTAAATATATTTTTATTTTACATTTTTGTAATATTGTTCTTAAAATAAAAACCTAATTATCAGAAAAAAAAAATTAAAAAGAATAAAAATTGGGATATTTATCTAAATAGTGTAGATATTTTTTTATAATTTACATAAAAAAAAAAAAAAGAAAAAAAGAAAAAGGATTGAATTACACTTAATATGGATATTTTGAATATTATTTACATAAAATAAATAAAAAAAGGAAAGGGGGAAAAAAAAAGGTTATTAAATATATATTTATATATTAAAGAGAATAAAAAAATAAAAATAAATTGATTTAAAGTATTTTTTAAAATAAAATTTCAAAAAAAAATAACTTAGAAAATAATGTAAATAATCTTTAATGGAAGAAGAAAAAATATTAGATTCATTTGAAGTTTTATATAATAACGAGAAGGGGAATTTGTTTTTAACAAACAAATATCTTATTTATATATCTGAAAAAACAAAAAAGGAAAAAGATGAAAATAATTCACTGTTCTTAATTGATGATATTGATTTAAAAATATGTATATTCAGCTGGAAGAAGACAGAAAAATCTAAAAAAAAAAATAAAATACGATTCACATTTGCTAAAACAAGTATTAAAAATAATTTTTGTTTTCATGATTATAATAATACAGAATCATTTATTTTTGAATTTTTTAATGAAAAGGATTATAACAATATATCAGAAATAATTAATTATTTAAATAAAGATAATTTAAAAAATCATTTATATATAAATTTTAGTTTAAATTTAATAAAAAATAATTATAAGGTATTTGAAGAATTAGATATAGATAATACAAATCACGAAAAAGTAAAAAATGAAGAAGCTCATTTAAACAATGAAAATCTTAGGAAATGCAATAATGAGAAGACAGTAAATAATATATTTCTAGACAAATCAGAAGAAAATGAAAAAATAAAAAATGATGAAGTAAATGATATAATAATAGAAGATAGTAGTAGTGATGATAGTGATGATAATAACGAAAACTTAAATATTAATGAAAGTTATTCATTAAACAAAATATTGGATGTTGATGCTCATTTCAAAAGCTTATACGATTTGTGTATACAAAATAAAATATTAAACGATAAAGAATTTTATAATTTACATAAAAATTACATATATGAATACAAAAATATTTGCTCCAATGATGATGACAGTATACTAAAGGAGCCTATATTAATATCAGAAGAACAAAAAAACTCGAAGAATGTTGAAATAAATAAAGAAATAAGTAGATTAATTTTATCAGAAAATCAAGAATTAAAAAAGTTATATGACTACTACATTGAAAATAATATATTAAGTGAAAATAAATTTTGGTTTTTTTTATTTAACAATAAATACAGTCATTTGTTTTTTTATGATAAAAATGAAAAAGATATTTTTACGAACAAAAATTTTCTAAATATAAAAGAAGAAAATAATTATGAGCCATTATCATATAATTTAGAAAACTTAAATCAAGATATAAAAGGAAGTTTGGAAAAATGCATTTTAAAAGAATATTTGTCAACGAAATACTATAATAAAAAAAATATACTATTTAAAAATAATTATTATTTTAAAGAAGAAAACTTAGAAGGTTTTGGAGTATTTACTAATGAAAAATTAGTGAGAAATAATAATAATTCATATAACTTATTAATAAACAAATTTAATAATTATTGCATAAGTATGATAAAAGACAAAAATTTTACTTTTAAGAAATTTTATGATGATTTAAAAGAAAAAATTGATGACAATGATTTAACTTCAATTGATCGGAAAGAAGAATTATGTTTCAACTTAGAAAAAAAAAAAAATATATATGATGACGAAAATATTAATAATCAATTATTAGAAAATAAAGATTTTTTAAATCAGCATTTTTCAAATTTTATAGATGATTTGAAAACTAATAAACAACAAAATAAAAAAAATTATTCAGAACTTTTCAATATAGGTAAAATGTTATCTTCAAAACAAAAAATAAATAAAATAACAGTATTAACATTAAAAAAAAAAAAAGAAGAAAACTAAGAAAATAATTTCTTATCTTATTATATTTCTTTATAGGTAGGCAACTATTCGTTTTAAATACGAAAAAGTGTCAAAATAATCAGTCGTTATTAATAGGTACAATTGATTACGAACAGCATATCCTCGACATTGTAAAAGAATATCATATTAAAATTAATTATTTACTTTACTTATTTTATACATCGTATATTCCTGAACAAAGCAAAAGAAATAAGATTTTAGAAAATTTATCTAAAATAAAAGATGAAATGCAAGCCAAGCAGGTAAAATAAAAAAAATAAAAAAATAAAGATACAGCTATGAAAAATAAAAATTATAATTATATTTATTATTAATTTCTTCAATTAAGTGTTATATTTTTGTATTTTGTATGCTCCTTACTTTTGTATTATGTTTTTTTTTTTTTTAGGAAGAATATAATAGTATATTAATTATGGGAAAACCCTTGTTAATACATTTGTTTGAACAAATAAGTATTTGCAAAAAATTTAATGAAAAACTTCATAAATATATTCAAGAAAAAAGGAAAAAAGCATAAGCTGTTAAAAATGAAAAATAGAGAATAAAAACTATTTCTTTTTAAGGTGTATTTTGTGATACTTTTTTTATAAATTAACAATATATTTTTTTTTTTTTTTTTGGTTTTAATTATTTTTAAAAATTGTCATCTTACGATTTATTCCAATATAAGTAATTTCATTTTTTTTTTATACTAAAAAAAAAAAGAAAATAAAAAAAAGAAAAAGGAATTAAAAAAAAAAAAAAAAAAACAAAGCAAAACAAATTATAAAATAAAATTATCGTTAAAAAAAAAAGAGAAAATTATTAATAAAAATATAGAAATAGACATTAATAAAAAAGGAAAATACTCATCTATTCTTATAAAAAAATAAAAATATAGATAAACATAAAAAAAAAGTTGAGATAAAATAAAAATATTTTTAGTAAAAGTTTTAAAAATTTTAGGAATAATAAAAATAAAATATAGCAAATACTTAGAAAATATAAAAAATATAAATAAAATGGAACATAATTTTTTATGAAAGTAATCAGAAATCATAAATATATATAATATAGAATTATAAAGATATAAAAAAAAAAAAAAAAGCATAACTAAAAATTGAATAAAAAATATCCACTTATTTAATTATTGCTTGATAATGTAAAATATGATTTTTTTTGTATTTGCTGGTATTTTTTCAATACATTTAAAGTTGGTAAGGAATCCATTGGATTTTCTTTAAATCTCCTTTCAATTTCTAATCTTTTAATTTTTTTTTCTAATTTATTTTTACCTTGTTTTTTTCCATGAAAAATCCAAGAAATATATCGAAAAGTTTCTTTGGGAGTCATAACTTTTCCTAATTCATTTTTATAATCTAATTTTATATCATTTTTTTCAGTTGACATATGTAATGGCTTATTTTCAGGGTTTCTATATATTTTATCTTCAATATTTAATTCTCCTTTTGTTTTTAAATATTTCAAAGCACCACATAACCCTTCATCGAGTTCTACTTCATTAAAAATTTTTGATACTCCTCCTGCAGAAATTTCATCATATTGATGCTCATCATAATCAGATTTGTTATTTTTTTGTTCTCTATTTTCTTCTTTATTTTTTATTATTTCTTCATTTTCATATGTATTTTTTAATATATCTTCATTAATATTTTCTTTTAATATATTTTTTGATGAAAGGAAATCTTCATTGGTAAGATCTTTTTCATTTTTTTTTGATTTTATTTTTTTTTCATTTTCATGTAAATCTCTTGGTAAAGATATATTTTTGCAAAATTCAGATGCATTTGTTAATTTTATAAAGTTATCATTTTCTTTATCTTTTGTTTTTTTTTCTTCATCATTTATTACTATATATTTTAATAGTTCACTTTGATAATTACTTTCTTTTTTTGCTTTTTTCAAATTATTACCTTTTTGTAAAAGTTCGTATAATTCCTTATCCTCTTCGTTTTCACTAAATACATCATCAAAATAATTAAAGTCCATATCCATCTGCTCTTCTCGTATTTTTTTGATAACATCATCTATTATATGAGTACTTTGTTTTTTTTTTATTTCGCTTTCTTTTGATTCACTTTCCTTTTCTTTACTTTCCATTTTTCCATTTTCATCTTCCTCCTTTTCGTTATAAAGGAAATCCCAAGAATCTTTCTTTCTTTTTCTTATATTTTTAATTTTTTTTTTCTTTAATTTCAAAATATTATCTAAATTATTTTTTTCATCTTTTCTAGGAGTTTCTTTTTCTTCTCTTTCATTATTTCCTTTTTTTAAAACTTCTTGTTTTTTTATTACTTTTTCGTAAGGCACGTCTTTATTTTCATCATAATGTACATTTATATCAAAAGAATGTTTTTCATCATCATACTTAGGAATCATGTTAATAGAAGATTCACCTTCTACCATTTTATTATTATCATCATAATATGATAAGGGATCATAATAATTTTTATTCCAGTAGGTTTCATCATTTCTAGAAATCAAATGTTTCATATTATTTTTTTTCAGTTCTTCATTTATTAAACAATCTTTTTCATCATCTAAAACACTTTTATCCTTTAAAGTTAAAATCATATTATCAGTTATATCTTCATTTTTATGTTCAACTTTTACACAACTAACAAAATTATTATTATTATTTTTTTTTTTTTTTTTTTTTTTAGTTTCTTCTTCATCATCACTGTATTGTATTGATTCTTGTGCTAGTCTTTTATTCATTGTATTTCTTGTTTTATTTATCCAAGTTTCTACATCATTAATATCATCATTATAATCTTCACTTATTGATTTAATTTTGTTTTTTTCCTCTAGATCTTTTTTGTTATTTATTATTTTTTTTTTTTTAATTTCACCATTATTCTTTTTTTTTAATTTTTCATTTTTATAACTTAAATCATTATTGATGAAGTTGGACTTTTCATCTACAACTTTTTCATTATTATCTTCTTTTATTTCTAACTTTTTCAAACCTAATTTTTCTCTTAATTTATTAGTTTCTTCTATACTTAATTCGCAAACGTTATCCATTATATAACGCTTCTAGAAATTTTTATTTTAAAAAAAAAATAAATAAATGATTTCTTAAATATTTTCTTTTGTTTTTAAAACATTTCATATATTCGAACATTATATACAATTTATTTATTTTATTTTTTTTTTTTTAAATATCCTGAAATATATGGAAGCATAATGTAAAGAAGAAAAAAAAAAAATATATATATATATATAAAACTCTATAAAAAAAAATAAGAAAACTTAAAATAAAAATGTATATATGATTTTTTATTAATAAAAAATAATTACAACAAAATATATAAAAATAGAAAAATTTAAAAAGATTTAAAATTTTTTTTTTTTATTAATTAAAAATTTTTAGTTTCAATTAATTACTTAAAAATAATAAAATAAAATAATAAAATTAATTATATTTTTTTTAACTTCTAATTCTTACGAAATTTAATGAATTCAGAAATAATTTATATTTAACTTTATTTAAATAGTTAAAATAATAAAAAAAAAAAAAAAAACAAATAAAATGTAATCAGTATCAATGAAAGGTAATTTTTAAGAGAAGTAATTCCTCATTTTTACTTAACTTATAAGAATTTTTCGAGCTATTTAATGAAAATAAAATGAGGGAACAAATACCAAGTTTTTAAATCAAAAATATAAAAACTTATTATTATTTCTTATATGATTTATTATTCTTATAAATTTGATGTATATATAATTTATGAACTATGAGTAATATATAGCTTATAAGGAAACATAAGTATTTTATGAACTAAAAACAATAAATATAATATTGTCTTAATTGTTATTGCAAGTTTATTTAATTGTGCTCATTTTTGTTAATCATTTATTCCAATTTTTACTTTTTTATTTTTTTTTTCTTTATTAATTTAGATATTTCATTTTCTAATTAAATTTTTTATAAAATTAATTTATATTTTATTCAACAGACAATTTTTTCTTAAAATGAAAAGCTTATATATATCCTCTATTAATTTTAAGATAAATACAAAAAGAAAATATTATTGGCAAGTATACGAAAAACTTTCTTGAAAAAACTTATTTTAAGTTTAATAGTTTTACTTATGATGATAGTATATCTTAGAAAAAAAAAAAAAATTCACTAAAAGAAAATGAAGTGTAAATACAGAATATTTAATAAAATCAAAATTACAACATGAGAAAAAAAAAATAAAAAAAGCTATACATTTATTTTATGATTAGCTCATTTTTTAAATTTGGAAAAATAAGACTTACATATATTTTAATTTTTTTGGAAAAACGAAACTAAAAAAATGATATTTTTTTTTTTTTATCTTTTTTTAGAGTGATTAAAAAAGCATTTATTTAAATATTAAGTCTGAGATATTTTTTCTTCATTTTATTATAAGATTTCATATACATATTTATGAATTCAGTTATTGTTAAAAATAAGTATACAAATTTTTTTAAATTATAAAATTGAAATTCATTATTTTTATAAAATTTTAAAAAGAAAATATAATATATATATTAAATACATACATATATATACATGTTATATAATTTGATATGTTCTTAATTTCATTTATCTATTTTAAAATCATTCTACTTTAAATTTTTACGTATAAAATATACAAGCATAAATTTTTTTTTCCTTTTTTTTTTTTTTTATTGTGTTAATATGTTATACTGGAATCATTAGTTAACAATTACAAGATAAATTTTAATTTTTTCAATCTATTTATATATTTCATTTATTTAATAATTAATTTTTTTTTTTTTTTTCATAAGATACAATACACACACTTTCTTGATTTCTCTTTAAAGGATATAATAATAAAGAAGCATTTGTAAATACATTTTTTGTAATATATATTTTTAATATGCAATTTTTATATTTTATATACATACATATATTTTTTAAAATATATAAATGAAAAATTTGACTATAAAACTAAAAGCTATAACATTTTGTTATATTAAGTTAAAAATATATATATATATATACATATTTTTATTTAATTTTCTTTTAACGTTACATAAAAAAAAATATATATATAATCATTTAAATATTCATAAAAGAATATCTAGAAGAAAAAAGCACATAAAGGTATATATATAGTATATTCTTATAAGAGAAAAAAAAAACGAAAACATGTTTTAAATATCTTAAATAATATTAATTAGAAAACACACAGATATTTCCCCTTATTACATCTTATTATTTTCAAATTTCACATTATTTTTTTTTTAATGGAAGAATACACTAAGATTTGTGTATTTTACATGAGTTTTTATGTTTTATGTTTAATACATTTTCATTAAGAAAAAAAAAAAAATATATATATATATATACCTTTTTTTTAGAACTTTTGAATATGATAATAAAATGAAGGAAAATAATAAATTTGATTATGCTAAAGATATAAATAAAATATCTTTAAAACATTATAAATAATTTTAGAAAAAATTAAAAATGAAAAAGTAAAATATAAAAATTTAAAAGAAAAATATAATAGAGTAATATATGTTTTATTTTGCATGAAATTATAATAAAAAAAAAAAATCAAATACATATAAAGCATATTTCTACTATGAAGTATACAATATAAATTTTTACTTTTTGTTCTTTTGTTTTTCTTATTACTGTGCTTTTTTTCTTCATTTAAAAATAATAATATACGTATAATTTGGGAATAATAAACGATAACGCATTACTTCATATATGTATAAAAATAACATATACATTTATTATTTTAAAATACAATAAAATTATTTATAATTTAAATTAATATTTTATTTTTATGTTCTTTCATTATTTTACTGTATTTCTAATATTATATTATTATTATTATTATTATATATATGTATTTATTAATTTAAATTATATATACCTTGATTAAATCTTTTTTTTTTATATATATATATTAATTCTTATTTTTTTTTCATATTTTCATATTTTTTTTTTATTATTTATTTGTTATAATACATGATATAGGTAAAGAAATAAGAGATAATTCATTTAAATATAAAATTAAAATAAAAAATTATAAATTAGAAAAATACAAATAAATGATAAATTAAATTTCATTATTTCTAACAATATTCTTGATTTCTTTTTTTTTTTTATAATAAACATTCATATAATTTTTAAGATATTAGTGTGTATAATATTTATAGAATATATAATATATATATATATATATATATTTTAATTATTCTTTTTCGTTATACTGATACTAACACAATTTTAATTTTTTTTTTTTTTTTTTTAATTCTTGATTTTTTCGTATAGTGAATAATTGCTACATTTTAATCTATTTCATTTTATTTTATTTTATTTTTTTTTATTCTCACAAATATCGCAAGGATATGAAATTTTTTTTTTTTTATACGTAAGATTTTTTTTTTTTTGAAAAATTTATATAATAAACATATGTTTTAGATTACCTTGAAATATATATATGTAATTTTTTTTATATTATTTTTAAAAATTATTTGTTCTTAATTTTATTCAATTTAATTTTTTGTGAAATAAAATAAATTATTTATTTATAATTCCATAACATATAAGAAAATTAGATAAGTATATATATGCATATATATAGAATTTCTTTTTTTTTTTTTTTTAAATACACTTTTTTTATTCTTTTTAAATGGAAGAAGAGAATTTAAAAAATTTTAGTATAATAGATAATAGAGGTACTGATAACCCAATTAATGCATCATGTGATCATATAATTGATAAGAATGGTAATATAATATATAAATGTTACAATAATATTTATAAATTAACATATAGACATATATATAAATATAAAAGAATAACTACAATTAGTACCGATGTAATATATGACAAAAATTATAATGCATATACTCCTTTATATCATTATTATTATGATGATGTAAATCAAAATGAGGAAAATAAATTGGACGAAAAAAAAGATTATGATAATATAGACGAAATAACTTATAATGAAAAAAGCACGAAGCAGGTATGCTTAAAATATGATTTGCATGAATTGCTATTATTACGTTTCTTAAATTATAATGATGAAAATGATTCAGATGAAATATTAAATAAAAATTGCTTTTTAAAAGAAAGAAAATTTGTGAAATCCAACTCAGGAAAATTTCAGAAAGATAGAAATAATACTAATACATTGGCTAATACCACTACTGCTAGCAATAACAATAGCCTTATTAATAACATAAGTATAAGTAATAATATTAGAATACGAAATACATATAATGATGATAATTCTCAAGGAAAGAATTATAGTTATTCATTAAATTCTTTAAATAATTTAAATACTAAAGTTTTTAAAAATCTAGATGACAACTGTTATAACTTACCATTTAATAATATATATATTGATAAGGAAGGAAAAATGCATTTAACAGAACAGGATTTTTATAGTTCTAATAATAATTTTAATAATAAAATTACAACAAATAAATATGATAGAAGTTTAAATTTTCAAAAAAAAGAAAAAGATCTATCATTGGATTATGAATATAATGATAAAATAAATATAAGAAAAAACAACCCTGAAAAATACTGGGACAATCCATCATATTATCCCAAGAGAAATAACTATGATATTTTTACCTTAGGTGATATCAAAAAATATTCAAAAAATAATGATAAACAAAAAAATAGCTTAAATTTGAATGATAACAATTATAGCATATTTAAAGATAATGAAGAAGAAAATTTAACAAAAAGCAATTTTGCTAAATGGTTTAAGAACAATAATATTAACGTTAATGAAAATATAGAAATAATAAAATATTTAAGTAACAAGAATAATCAATCAGACAATGAAATAAAGAGTAATCAAAAATCTTTTAATGCTAGTAGAAACTATGAAAATGACGTTTATAATAAAAATGATAATTCTACTAATATTAATGCATCTGATGCAGGAGGTAATGAAGAAAAAATTAGTAATACTGTTGCTGAACTTTTAATAAAGCAAATATCTATGATTAAAGAACGTAAGGGGATGGATAATATAGAAAAAAAAAAGTCTCTTGGATTCTTTGATAGTAACTGTCAAGATAGTAGTGGTAGTATTAATATTGATAAAAATAATATAACAGAAAACGAATTATATTCAAAAGAAGCAGGGAAAAAAATATTAGAAATTTTTAAGACATTTAATTCTAATAGTATGCCACAAGAATTAGGTCAACAACAATTATACAATAATAATATAAACACAAATTATTACAATAATAATAATAATAATAATAATAATAATAAATATTATTCAATGGATAATATGATATATAAAAAAAACTTTCTTGATAATTGTATGAATGATGTAAATAGCGTAGATCATTTAATTATGAATAAAAAATCAGTGAAGAGCAAAGATATTTTAAATAATTATAATTTACAAGATAATAATAAATTTTCACTGAATTCATTTAATAATTATAATAGTATGAATAGTTCTAATATAGATAACTATACACATCCCAATAATAATTTTAATTCATATAAAAGTAAAAATAGTACTCAATGTAATATTAATATAACACCTATAATAAACTCATTATTACGTTTAGATAATGAATATGAATATAATGATAATAGAATTCCATCAAACTCTAATAATTATATATCAGAAAATATACAAAATGCTAAAGTTAATAATGTTTTGGATTCCTTAAAATCATTATTAAAAGCATCAAAGAATCAAAATAACAAATCTTTTAATACTTCAAAAAATTTTAATCAAAATAATAAATATATAAATCATCACTCTCAGCAGTATTATTCATCACAACCTATGCAGCAGCATCGTTCCTCTTTTAATGATTTTAACAAGAAAAAATTTCAAAAAAAAGATAAATTTAATATGAAATATCTTGAATCAGATATGACTACTAATGAAACAATAATGGTAAAAAAAAATAGTAAAGTTAAAGACTTTTACAATTATATATTATGTATTTTCATTTTTATAAAATATAGGAATGTTTATTATATATATCTATACATATATATATTTATTTTTTTTTTTTTTTTTGTTAGGCACTTAAAAGTTTGATTCAAAATCAAAGTGAAATAAAAAAGTAACCTCAAAATTATATATTATAGGATTATTTATAAAAAAAAATAATTGCACTAACTTTAATTATTATAAGTATATATATATTTTATAGATAAATATTCATTTGAATAAAACATTTATACAAAAATTTATATGCTTATGACTTATTGATAACAATTAATATCAATATTAATTGATAATTGCATATATATAATTTTTTTTTCTTTTTTCCTTTTTTTCTTTTTTTCTTTTTTTTTTTTTTTTTTAAGTAGATAAAATAATACTTTATATGTGTATTTTATTTTTATTTATAAAGCATGTTGAGATGTATTTATGCTATAAGAAAGTATATATAACACTTTATATTTTATTCTTTGCAACACTATTCACTTTATTTAAGAACTCAATTTAATTAATTTAAAATTATTTAACTAAAATGAATTGGACAAGTTTAGCATATGAATACAAAAAAACAAAAAAACAAAAAAACAAAATGTATATTTTAATAATAAAAATATAATGAAAATAGAAAATATTCTAATAGGAATTAATTAAAAAAAATGAACCATAAAAAGTTCGTGGAATAAGAGATTAAAAAAAAATAGACAAGCATAATGAAAAAATACCAGAACATTTTTAATTATTTTTTTTTTAACTTTTACAATTTCTTAATATAATAATGGTAATAAAAAATTATTTTATGATAGTAATAATATGTTTCATAAATTTATAAAGTTTTATAAGGTAAGGGTATTTTTATAAACAGATTTTTATAAAACTCTATATCCATTTTAAATGAAATAATTCAAATTTTGTATTCATTAAAAATACATGATGATTTGAATTAAAAAGGAGAATTTTGTTTGGTGAATTGTTATCATCAAAAAAAATTTTTAAAAGCGTGGGGTCTTCATATGTCCTTATACTATATACTTTATTCAATGTTTTAAAATCCCATATTTCAATTAAATTTCTTGATTTTAAATAAAATAGTATTCCTTTATCAAAATAATTAGAATCTAAATCATGAAAAGGCTTCTGATCGTTTGGAGAATTTATTTTTTCTACAAATGACATAAAAGCTAATCTGTAACTTTTCCAAATATATAAAATATTTAATGTCGATATATTATATAAAGATATTCTTCCAAGATTATCTAAAGCTAATATTAAATAAGGATTCCAGGGGCATATGCAAATATCTAATATATTTCTTTTAGGATCATTAAAACAGTGAACAACATTTGAGTTAAGTATGTCTATTGTACTGCTATTATTGTTTAATGCACTCATATCGTTACTTTCACTTCTTTTTGTAAATATATTTTTTATGATATTATTTATTTTAGAACTTATTTTTTGAGATATACTGAAGTTCTCTTTTTTACTTATGAATTCGTTTTGGTTATTTTGTTTTACAATATTAAAAATAGATAATGTTATATTTTTTGATGTAACTATGTAATTAATATTATTATTATTGTTATTAGGAATACTATTAATGCTATTATTTATATAACACATTAAATCATCTTTATTATACATCGAGTACACATCTTTTTTAAAAAAATCATTCGAATTATCGCACCTTAATATTATATGATTTATGCAAATATTTTTATTTATACTAAATATATAATCAAATGGTAAAATCTTCAAATTCTTTTCTATTGCACGTCTTATTATATTAATGTTCGAGTTTACTATTATATTATTGTCATGCAAAAATAATATATAATCTTTTTGATTTTCAATAAAAATGTTTTTTATTTTGTTATCAATAAATTTATTATGCATACATATCATTCCTTCATGGTTATATAGAAGTACTTTACCACTATTCAATCCAAATATAATATGTGGAAAAAAGTTGTTTATAAAAAATAAATTAAACACTTCTATTGTTTCTTTTTCATACAATAAAGGATTAAAAAAATTACAATAGACAACATTTTTTTTATTTAAACAATATATTATAAAAAATAAATAGTTCTTATTTATAAAATAAAATATTATATTTATAAAATTATCACTTTCATCCTTTGCATTTCTTAAATGATACTTTGATTCAAATATCATAACTTTACAATTTGTTATGTTTATATCATCTTTTGTTATGCAATAATTACCTTTTAAACAAATTTTACTTAATATCTTTATTAAAATTTCAAGAGTAAAAACTTCTTCTATTTTTATCTGTTTATCTGAATTGTTTTTAATGCTATTATTTTGTAATAAATCATCTACACATTTT
Organism: Plasmodium relictum; assembly: GCF_900005765.1. Taxonomy (NCBI): domain Eukaryota; phylum Apicomplexa; class Aconoidasida; order Haemosporida; family Plasmodiidae; genus Plasmodium; species Plasmodium relictum. The sequence continues at coordinate 520,685 of NC_041686.1, read as the reverse complement.
TCAGCATTTCCATTATTATCACTTTTATGTGATATTGATTTTAAATAGTCATTTGATTCAACTACTTTTTGTTTATCAGAATTATCTAAAATGCCATTATCCATACCATTTTTATTCATATTTATTATTTAAAAAAAAAAAAAAAAAGATATAAAAAGTAAATTTTATCTTAAAAAAAAATAAAAAGTATGATACTTCTAAGAAAAATTCAATTAAAGTAATTTTATAAATACAAGATATTAAATTTTAGTAATATTTTACTATGTACAATTTTTTTATATGTATAATTGAATATATATTAAAACATTAATAATTTTATTACAAGTTATGAAATATAAAATGATTGATAATTCAACAAAATCAAATCATATAGATAAATAAAAAAGAAAAAATATATTTTCATTTGTTTAGCATTTTAACTTAACTTTTTGTAATTAAATCTTTATATATATACATAAGTGTAATAATGAATATACTTTAAATAATATTTTAGAATTTAAATTTTCTGTAATAAAAGTACAAGAATCTGTTATAACATAAACTACTAGCATGTAGATAAAAAAAAGAAAAGAAATTAATATTTACTATAGTATGTTAAAATAAAATAAAATTTTCATATAAAAAAATAGAAAATAATTTCTATTAGTTTTTTGTTATACCTATATATATCCTTGTAAGATAACAAAAAATTTGAAATTTAAAATCAACAAAAAAACAAATCGAATGGAACTTAATTGTCTATGAAAATCAACTCCAAAACATTTAGCCAAATTTGATTTATATAAAAACATTACCTAATTCATATAAATAAAAATTATAACATATATAATATAATTGGGTAATTCTAATATTTCTTTTTTTATTGCGTTATCTTGAAATAGAGACAAAAAAAAAAAAAAAAATATACATATATATATAGCTAAAATAATATATTATATAAGGAAAATTAAAAAAAAATGTCTTTATTTTGTTTTAAACTTCATTTAAATTTTCTACAAGAAAACAGAATTATATTTTTCTAAAAATTAAATATATTGTGTATTAAAAATACTTTTGTGAGATATATATAACATAAATAATAATGAAAACATTATTATTTTATTTTATTTTTTTTGAATTATTACAATGAGTCATCATCGTGATAAGTATGCTTCTAATTACCGCGATCATTCACATATAAGAATCAAAAAAAAAAAAAAAAAAAAAAAGTCAGAAAACAGTATATATGTTCTTTTATTTTTCTTTTCAATAAGTTTAATACTTTATTTTAATTCGGAAAAAGTTGTTAATTTTGTTGAAAATTTAAAAAAAAATTCAGATAATATTACCTTATCCAATTCCGCAGGGTATATGCACCCAATGAAAAATGGAAAGATAAATAAGGAAGATGAAGATGATTCAATTAAAACTCTTAGCATTACGAATAGTGATGATATAAGAACAAATTTACTTCTTGATTCATTTAACATTAAAAAATTTGAAGATGACACGTATAAATTAAAATTTTTTGACAATGACTTGATAAATAAAATAGAAATAGTAAAAAATAGCAATTTTATATATGATGCTATAAATTATTTATTTAAGGAGATAAAAGGTAAAAATCTATATCCAGCTAATAAAAAGGATAAACTTATTTTAAGGAATGAAAAAGAAATAATAAATGCTACCAGTAAATTAAAAAGATTAATCATTATTAAACTATTAAAATGTTTATTAGTTCTAGTATTATTGTATATTATATTTCGTCTAATATCATCATTACTTAAAAAAGTAATAAATTTTATTTTTGTACTTATTATTAAAATTATAAAATTTTGCTGTTGTGGTGGATTATAACTAGCAAAAAAGAAAATATAATTTTATGTAGCACATAATATATATACAAGCAATAAGGGAAACAATAAACGTTTCTTGTTTTTTTTTTATTTAAAAAAAAAACTTATTAAAGTATAATTTTTATTTTAAAAAGAAAAAAAAAATTATATAATAAATATAAAATATTTCTTTTTTAAAAACTAAAAAATAAATAAAAACAAGATGCTCAATATTCATTAATTTTAATAGAAAAGAAAAAAATTTATATATACTATTTTTATTTTTAATCAATAAAGATAAAAATATATAAATATAATAATTACTTGATAATAATTTTAATGAGTTATTATTGAAAGTGTATGTTATTCTTATATTAAAGATATTATATAATTTAATATTTATTTATATGAATATTTTTAATTTTATATATATATATATATATATATATATATATATATATATATATATATAATACTTTTTCTTTTCTTTTTTCGTATTTTTTTTAATAATTTATTCTATCAATTAGTTTATTATTATCATTTTACTTTTAGTCTATTTTAGTTTAATTTAGTTAAGTTTATTATTTTTCTTATATTTTTTTTTTTTTGTATTTCTCATACTTTATTTAAAACTAGTTTAACTTTTACATCTTTATTATTTTTAATTTTACCTAATAAAGAATATCTATCTTTTTTAAAAACAGTTTTTTCATTTTTTATATTATTTTTTATATATAAATCTTTTGAATTATTTGATAAGTTAGTTAAATATTCATCAGCATAATTAGACTGATTAGAAAATTGGTCACGCGAGCTTATGTAATCATATGTATTTCTATCTGAGTTGTCATTAATGTTTGTATTTTTACATTCATTTGAATAATCATAAGTATTTGTATTTCTAAAGTTATTAGAATTACACATATTTATTTTTGTTATATTTGAATTCCAATCATAAGACTCTTCCCTTTTATCATTATCATTAAAAAAGTTTTTAGGAACATTTTTGATGTTCAGAAGTATCTTATTATTTGTTCTATGATTATTAGAAAATTGTCTAGAGTTAGTTCTAGTAATATTATTTCTTTCATTTTCCTTATTTACTTTATTATATACACCATTTATTATAATTTCACAGTTGTTTAAATTTCTATTTGTAAATGGTGTCTTATTTCTATTTCTTATTTTTTCATTTTTTTTTTTTTTTTGTAGGTTATAAGATAAATCTCCCTTTCTATAATTTTCTGAAATTTTATTATTATTTTGTTTATAATATCCTGATTTATAATTAAAAGGATTGTTTCTTTCTTCAAAATAGTTAAGTGAATTATTAATTTTTTTTTTTTTTCTGAAATTCTTTTTGTTTTTTTTACTTTCTGAAAGTAAGTAAGAAGCATGTGTTTTTAAGTAGGTACAAATTATAGCTTCTTTATTTTTATCTGATGTATCTTTTGCTACAGGAAATGCTTCTCTGAATAAGGGAATTCTATTTAAAATGATAAATCTTTCTCTATCAAATTTTGCTTTTTTATTAATAATATTATTTTCAAATAATTTTTTTCTCGTTATTATATCATATTCTTTCATTCTATTTCTTAATGTATGCGCTTCTTTCCATTTTTTTTTATCATAATTGTTATTTACACTATAAGGATATTGTATATATTCATCGATTTTCAAAATTTCATTTGCATATTCACGGCATAATGATTCAGGGTTTTCAATATTATTAGTTGTATAATTTCTATTATAATTTCTACATTCTCTTCTATTTATGTTTAAACTTTTTGATCTTACATTTTCATAAGTATTATTATTTCTTTTATTTTTAGGTTTGATTTTTATAAATCCATTTATCATATTTTTACTGGGAATTAATTCTTCAGTATTATTTTCTTCACAAGAAAAGTTATTATGCCTATATATATGATTCATTTTCGAAGATTCTAAAATTATTACATCTATTTATGTAAATAAACACATATGTTGGTATATTTAATAAAAAAAAGTATATATAAATATATTTTTTTCTTGAAAATATATTACATTAGTGTAATAAGTAAATTAGAAAAAATTTCGAAAAACTTAGAGAATTCGTGTCATAAAAAAAAAGTTAAAAACTAATTTTTTTTATAATATATAAATTACTAATGTGTATAAATGTATAAAAGAGAAACAAAATAGATAACTAACAAATAATAAAAAGACAATCATACGAAAAATACACAAAAATAAAAAAAAAAACAATAAACAAATAAATGTATACTTATATATATATAGTTAGTTGGATAGATATTTATCATATATTAAAATGGATAGAAGAAAATGGTTACTCTATAATAGTTAATTTTGAGAAACAAAAAGTACAAGTGAAATAGACACAAAAAAAATATTAATAATTTAAAGAATTATACAAAGGTGTAATTTAACCTAATAATAAAATAATTACAACATTTTCATAAAAATAAAAAATATTTATTAATAAAAATATTCTTAAAGATAATATATGTTCAATATCTATATTAATATTATTATTATTCATAAGTAAAATTCCATATATACATATGTATTTTTTGCTTTTATTTTTATTTTTTGTTTTTTTTTATGTAATATTCAAATTTGAATGGTATATATAATTATTTAATCATCATGTATTATAATTCACAATAAAAAGAAAGATAATAAAACGATGAGCAATTATAGAAAATCTCAAAAAAAAAAAAATTTTTTAAATTAAAAAAAATATAGAGATAATTTTATACAGTCGTTTTTAATGAATATATATAAATTAAATTGAATTTAACAATTTCCACCTAAAAAAAAAAAAATATTCATTTGGTGCTAATCATACACAAAATAGAAGTTCAACATAAAAAAAGAAAAGAAAATATGAAAAGAAAAATCACAGAAAAGTAAATATAGAAGTAACTGCCAAAATAGATAAGTAAAAAAAAAAAAAATATAATTACTTTTGTACTTAATATTATAAAAAAAAAAATTACATGTATATATATATATATATATATAATGAAAAAATTAAAAAGAAAAAGTATTTTATTACTAGAATAATGAAGAATAATAAAAAATAAAAATAATACATATAAAAGACATGTATTCAAATTTTAGTTTAACCTTTTATTTATTAAAAAACATATATTCATATATATATATCTATTTTATTTCTACATTTTATTTTCTAATATTTGACATTATTTTTGGACAAACGAAAAGGAAAATTATAATATTACATCCCCTAGATTTACAATATTTAATGTATATATATATATTTAGGTAATTTTTTTTTTTATAATTAAAAGCATTAAAAAATAATAAGATATTTTTAAATATCACTAATTATAAAAGTTTTAATAAAATAATCATTTGTTTTTAACTACAAGAAAAATAATATTTATTTTAATGTTGTTACTAATTTTTGATATCTTTTTACGCTTACATATATTTCATATTCATATTCATATATATATATATATTTTTTTTTTTATAGATTAGTTTTTTTTTTTTTTTTTTTTACACACGTGCTAATCTGGTTTTATATGTTGTGGAAAATTTTTTAGAAAACATTGATTTTTTAAATTCTTGAAATGTATGTAACAAAAAAAATAAATTTTTCTTTTCTGAATTTAGATATATAAAATTTAAAATTTTCAATGTTTTTATTTAATTTTTTTTTTTTTTCTTTCTAATAAGAAAAACTTATTCCATGCTCAAAAAGTGGTTAAAAAAAATTGTTTTATATATGTTTTTTTTTAATTATGAGGATTTTCATTCAAATAAAAAGAAAAGGAATTATATAAATAACAATTATAAAAAATTTTCCTAATTTATTTTTTCATATATAAAACTTTGAAATGTTATTTTTCTTTTGTTATTATAATGAATAGTACCATAATGCAACATGTTGTTATAAATTATTATGTTTTTTTTTTTTTTTTCTTTTTTATTATGTTAAAAAAGTAGTAAATAAAAAAAGGTTTTATCTGAATTATTTTAATTCCATTCATTTAATTCATATCTTAATGAAGAAAGAAATAGTTAAAGAAATTAGGAAAATCTTCATGTCAATGTTTTTTTAATTCAACTGTTAAATAAAATGAAAGTACATCGTGATAATAATAAAAAAAAAAAAAAATTAAATTTAATTTGAAAAAGTGTAAATATAAAAATATACATAATGTTTATGAAAACATTTCTAAACGATTACATGTAACACTTCAGATGTATAAATTTATATGATTCCATATATATACAGAAATATTAATATATATATGCCCACATTGCTATTAAAATTTTCTATTAAATGTATCTGAATTTTTTCTAGTATAATATTTTGTTATATTTTTGATAAACAAAATAGACAAATTATTATTTTAATCATTATTTAACAGTTCACTATTTAAATTAATTATACAAAATTAAATTATTTTTTTATTTAATCCAGTTGTTGTCTGAACTTTTCCCCAGCAAAAATAGCATTATTACCTAAAGATTCTTCTATTCTTAATAACTGATTATATTTTGCATTTCTTTCACTTCTACAAGGGGCACCTGTTTTTATTTGCCCTGTTCTTAAAGCGACAACTAAATCAGCAATGAAAACATCTTCAGTTTCACCTGATCTATGAGAAACCATGACTCCCCAATTGTTTTTCTGAGATAATAAACATGCTTCAATAGCTTCTGTTATTGAACCTATTTGATTAACTTTAAGCAACAAAGCATTACAGGCTTTTTTTTCGAGAGCTTTATTAATTCTAGTTGGATTAGTAACTAATAAATCATCACCAACAATTTGCACCGTTTTTCCAATAGCATTGGTTAATTTAGCATAGTTTTCCCAGTCATCTTGATCGAATGGATCTTCAATAGAAATAATAGGATATTTTTTCACTAATTGTGTATATAATTCAACTAACTGTTCTCCTGTTTTAACTAAAGTTTTGTCATTATTTGGTGTTTTAAAATCTAAATCATATAATTTCGTGTCACTATTATAAAATTCAGATGCAGCTACATCCATGGCAATTTTTACTTTTCCTTCATATCCAGCTGTTTTAATTGCATCAACTAATAAATCAAGAGCTTCATTTGCACTTAAAATATTAGGTGCAAATCCTCCTTCGTCACCTACATTAGTTGCATCAATACCATACTTCTTTTTTATTCCTGATTTCAAAGTATGATAAACTTCTGCTCCATATCTTAAGGCTTCTTTGAATGTAGGCGCACCTACTGGCACTATCATAAATTCTTGAAATGCTAATTTATTTCCTGCATGAGATCCTCCATTAATAACATTTAAACAGGGTACAGGTAAAACCATTTTATCGTCTTTTTTTTCAGCTAAATGAGCTAGATATTTATATAAGGAAATTTTGTTAGCAGCTGCACCAGCTCTACATACAGCCATAGAAACAGCCAAAATAGCATTGGCTCCTAACTTACTTTTTGACCATCCCCATTCATTTTTTGTTCCATCTAAAACTTCAACCATTAATTTATCAATTTTTTTTTGTTCTCTACAATCTAACCCAATTAATTTTGGTGCTATTATAGTAGTAATATTTTTAATTGCTTCTTGGACACCTTTACCTAAATATCTTGTTTTATCATTATCTCTTAACTCTAATGCTTCATAAATACCTGTTGAAGCTCCTGATGGAACTGCTGCTCTAAATATTCCAATGTCTGTTTCTAGGTCAACTTCTACTGTTGGGTTTCCTCTAGAATCTATTTAAGAAAGAAAAGAAAATATAAATTTATTAAAATAAATTTAAAAAAAATATATATCTTTTCATATGACATATAATATTTTAAAATATAAATTATAATTCTACATATTAAACATTTAAAAAAAAACCTATATATATAATATTAAATAATTTAAATATTCATATAAAATATTTCTTAAAATTAAAATTGTTATATTCCAATCTATGAAATACACTAAAAATATAGTTTTATAAATAATAGAATATTTTATAATGAATTTTTTTTAAATATTCATGTATTCTTTATATATAAAATAAATGAAATATTTACATGATATTTTTAACTTATAAACAAATGTCTTATATAATTAACAATATTATAAAAAAGATATATTTTTGTCAAAATTACGAAAGCAAAAACAAAAAAAAAATTATTATAATATTCAAATATTTTTAAAGGATATGAAAAATTATAATCTTTGCATCTATTTAATTTGAAACAAATAATGGTATAAATAAACTTTGTAAAAAAAAACATTTTCTTCTTAGAAGTATTTTATATACTTTTATATTTATGTATGCAGATTATATATATAATATATATATATTCCTTTAAATTTATTACCTAAGATTTCACGTGCAGATATACGAGTTATTAAGTGAGCCATTTTAGTAAGTATAAAATATTTATCTTCTTTTATGAAGAATAATTTATTTTAAATATGAATTTTACAAAAATTAAATAAGATAATAAACTAATTATAATTACAGTGTAAAAATTAATAAATTTTATCGTGTTATAAAAAAAAAATTATAAAAATATTAAACAAGTAAAAGAAAAAAAAATATATTTCCTAATTATTTTAATTAATACATATAAAAAAAAAAAAAAAAATTTTACATTTATCGTAATCAGTTACTTTTTGGTGCAAATAAATTCAAGTTTTTATGTATTTTTTTTTTTTTTTTTTTATTATGTGTAAAAAAAAAAGTCAAGTAAAAATAAAATATTGAATTTAAATTTATCTTTTATAAATATAAAATATATGACTTTTATAATTATAATTTTACATTTTATTTAGACATCACTTAAATATATTTTTTTAATATGATTATATTATATATTTTTTCTTTTTTATTAAAATACTACATCTATATAGCATTTAACGTTTTTCTATAGAAATACATAAGAAATAATAAATATTAATTTATGAAAATTAAAGAGTTGTATAAAAGAAGAGTAAAAAAAGATAATTTATTTATTCAAATTTAAAAAGAAAAAAAAAGAAATACTTATAATGAAATATTTCATATTCAATAAATTACTAGAAAAAATTGAAACAAGTAATCTCATTTTTTAAAATAATAAATGAAAAGTTCAATGTATTAAGAGAAAAAGAATAAAGGATATACTATAATAAAAAAAAAAAAAAATTTTTTTTGCTGTATTTAAAATGAGAAATAGGAATATTTTTATTTTTCATAAATGATGTAAAATATGAGAAAATAAAGAACAAATTTCTTATTTTTTTGTTGTATTATCAATTCCTCATCTTTCTCTCCTTTATTTAATAAAAAAAAAAAATGCATACATATATATAAATTTTTATTTTGTAATTATTATATATAAAATATTTCCTCCATTTTAAATATATTAAAAAAAAAAAAGACTATGAATCTTTTTTTTTTTTAATTTTACTATAACAATATAATTTTTATAAGTATCTATAAAAAATTCAAAATTCATTAGGGGATATTAATTTAATAATTTCAATTCATAACCATTATTTTGTAAGTTAGAACAGTAAAAAATTAAAATTTATTACTTTTATAAAACATTTTTATTTCAAAATAATAAAAAAAGAGTTAAGATTAATAAGGCAGTAATTCATGAAGAATTATTTTAATTATGTATATTTATATGTTTTTTTTCCAAAAATTTAATATACAATTTATTTATGTATATAAATAAATTGAGATTGTATATTTATATATATATATATTTTTTTTTTTTTACGAATTAAATTTTCCTAATTATATGTAATAATAAATATATGAGGTTTTTTATGATTATATAAATTAAAATGAAGTTTTACAAAAAATAGGAATAATAGTTTGAATGATTCGAAAGTATTCTATTATTAAGAATTTAATAAAAACACATATAAATATATGAAAGAATTGGTTACTATCATTTTTTTTTTTATTATTTATTTAAAAGAATAATTAAAAATAATATTATTTATAAAATACTTTTTTTTTTTTTTTGTATAATTGAAATCATCTAATTTAAAAATCTTCATCAAATAATATCTGTTTTTCTCCATAAATATCATCATTTTTTTTGACGTTTTCTGTTTTGTGATTCTCATGTACAATAATCTATTAAAAAAAAAAAAAATGAATAAATAATATGTATATGAGAATTAAAAATATATATAAGATATACAAAATTATATATGTATTACGTATTTAAAAAAAAAAAAAATTGTTTTTTATGTAACTTTTTTTTTTATATATATCATATTACTTTATCAATTTCTGGCCAAGAAAATGGATATTTAGAATTATAATATTTCGGATATCTTAAATTTACTAACATAGTATCACATAAATACTCTAGAAAAGATTTCACCTGCTCTTTTTGAATTTTTAAGACACTCAATTCCAGCATTTCTAAGGCAAACTGATATTCTAATTGAACAGCCATTTTAAAATATTCTAATACATATTCATATTTTAATTTGTTATTTAAATGATTGCAACACATTACCGAGAAATCTCCATGAAGATATTCATCTCTATGAATTTTCTCGTGAACTGCACATAAACAAGGCAAGATAGAATTTTCTTTACAGTATCCAATTAAAATATTTAATGTTCCATTAAAAAGAACTTTAGATATATAAAGAAGAATTAGTTTATTGAAAAATGGGACATTTGCTTCAAACATTTCTGTTAACCATTTTTGTTTTTTTAAAACACTATCTAACTGTATCACCTTATTAATTATCACTGTTTTCTGTTTAGAATCAGGGATGTAAGTTTCTAAAATACATGCATAAACTTCATCATGAATATTTTCCATACACATTTGAAATCCATAATATGCTCTTCCTTCAGGGATCTGAATTATATCAAGCATCTTACTAGTAATAAGAGCTTGATCTTCATAAACATGTAAATCTCTAAAGAAAACAAAAAAAAAAAGTATGTTATATATATATATATATAAAGAAAAATACATAGGAATATATTTCTCTATATTTTTTTTTTGTTTTTTGTTTTTCTTACTTTAAACTATAAAAACAAACAAGCTCAAATAATTTAATTAACATATTTTTATCTATATTTTCTAAATACTGTTTGTCTTTATCAAAATTATAATCTTCAGCTGTCCAAAATAGAGATTCTATTTCTTTGTAATAATTCTAAAAATAGAAATTATAAAAATACTATTTATAGGAAACTTCAAATAATATATGATAAAATATGATTTACGATATTTTATTAGTTTTTTTTTCTTTTTTAATTGAATATACCCAGAATGTTTTATACTTAATTGGAAACATAACCTATAAACAGAAAGATTATACATATTATGAAAAGAGTAATTAATAATAATATCATATGAACTCATAAAAAATTTAAACTAATTCATAAATTATATTTTAAAATAAAGTAATACTATAAGTAACATTAGAATGAATTAATTTTTTACAAATTTTTGGAGTACTAAAATTACAAATATATATATAAATTAATTTAGTTTTAAAAATATATAAAAAAAAAAGTGAAAAAAACGTATATATAATAATTTATGCAATATCATTTTAAATATTGTTTTATTATTAGTATGTATACACTCTACAACTTTATTGTCTCAAATAATATATAAATAAACATAGATCCATATCTATATATATATATATATATATATATATATATATATATATATATATATATATATATATTTTTATTTTCTTTACCCATCTAAATTTATTTTCTGTTAAAATGTCATCTTTGTTTTGGGCTTCCAATAGTGCCTCTTGATCATGAAAGTATTCTTTGCTCATTTTAAACGAAATTTCAATGATTTTATTTTTTAAATATTAATTTGTTAGTATAAAATTGAAAAAATGAAAATGAAAAAAATGAAGGGAAAAAAAGAGTAACGTATTTTCACATATAAAAAAAGTGTTATCTATATTGTCTAACTATTATACTTTCTTTTTTTAGAATATATCCTACATAAATAATTTAAAGTTTGTATTTATAACTCTTTTTTTTAATTAAATGAAAAAACAAATTTTTATTTAAAAGAAAAAAAATTTAGATAATTCATTATATTTTTTTAAAACGTTATTCATTTGAAAAATATAGTAAAAATTGAAACATAAAGAGGATTTTTGTAAAAAATAAAAATTAATAATAATTAAATCTTTATTTTTCTTAATTTTAATGAAAGAAATACTCTTAAATATAAAAAATGAAAAAAAAATAAAACAAAAAATTACAATGTCTAAAATTTTTCTTATTTATGCATGTATTAGCAATAAATACTATAAAAAAAAAAAAAAAAAAAATACATACACATAAAGTATGTTCCTATTAAACTTTTTTTTTCAAACAAGATATTATAAAAAAGAAAGTTATAAATTCCTTAATATAACGGTTTAAAAAAGCTATTAAATAATGTATAATGTATAATATATAATATATAATGGGAATAATTTTGTGAAAAGTTATAATTTTTTATAATTAACATAAATTGAAAAAAAAAAAAAAAAAAACACTTGCATACAAATACTAAAATTATATATAAATTAAAAGAATTTAAAAAAAATATTATTTTTAAAAAATATTTTTAAATTAGTAATATATTGTTACATTAACACAATAAACTTAAATGCATAAATATCATGCTTAATTTGCACTATAGTAAAATGGAGAGTTTTTTTTTTAATATTTTTTTATTAAATTTATTTAATCTCTACTATGTGCTCAAAGAGTAGTGGCCATTAATAATATTATAAAATTAATGAGCTATTTTTTATTTTATATATATGCATATATATTTTTTTTTTTTTTCAGTAGTAAAAATAAGTTTAAATTTTTTCGTTTTAAAATAATTTTCCAGCCTTAATTTTTGTTTGCTTCTCTTATTTTTATTTTACACATTTCTTAATTTTCTTATTTTTTTTTTTCCAATTAAATTTAAAGATAGTATTATTTAAAAAAAAAAAAAATGGATGGTTTGATAAACAATGAATATGATAATCTTGATGAAACTATTCTTAAAAATATAAAAGGTTCTTTCTATAATAAAATAATTTTAATTGTAGAAATTTAAAAATTATTTTAAAAATGTTACATGTGTATATATATATGTATATTTATTTTTATTTTCATACTTTTTAAACAATCTTAAAAAATTTAATCATATTATAATCTATTTTAAATTTTAAGATGGTTATATATGATAATTCTCTCATTTTATTTTGTTAATTTCAATCTAAATGATTCTTTTAATCTCTTTTTAAAAAAAAAAAAAATTAAAATTTCTATAAATAAAAAATTAACCTTTTTAATTTCATAAAAAAACATTTATTTTTTTTTAAATAATCTTCTAGACATTGAAGCTAAATTTCAAAAATTAAAAAATATTGAAAGTACTGATAATAAATTAATTGAAATTAATGAATTAAGTGATAGAATTATACAACTAAAAGAGAGATTATCAAATATATATTTTCAATTTCTCAAGCACAGTTCAGTTATAATTTACGAAAAGGTGCATAATACTTTGAAAAAGAAAAAAAAAAAGTTCTTTCTATTTTATTATATTCATTTCTATGTTCTTTATATATTATTTAGAAACTAAAAGAATTAATAAAAGAAATTGAATCCTTAAAATATATATTAATTCAAAATAGGAATAAAATTAAAGACAATGATTTGAATTATAATTATGATGACAGTTTTTTTCTCCCTGAAAATGATTTTATAGATGAAGAAAATGAAAGTAAAGAATTAATTAATCATCAAATTGATATAAATAAATATAAATTATCTTTTCAAAACATTTCAAGTAAAAGGTGTTCATATTTTATAGAATAATATATTATTACTAAAAAAAGAAAAAGAAAAAAAAAAAAGGAACTTATTTAAACATATTTAAATTTAAAATAATTTTTTTTTTTTTATGAAACGTTTCATTTTTAAAATGTATAGAATAATCAAAGGATTTGGAAAGACTGAATGTTCTAGTTTACTTTTAGATAATTTAGTAAAATATATATTTACACATATGTAATTATGTTATTTTTCTATTTTGCTATTCATACTCCTAACTTTAACTTTCTATTAATAGATTAATTGTGAAATTATAGTTCTTGATATTTTAAGTTCTGTTTTGATACAGAAAATAAAAAAATGTACTATTTGGTATAATTAAAATAAAGGATATATATATACATGGATACATTATTATGCCTATTTATTTTTTCTTTTATATTTTCATAAATAACTTATTATTTTTGATCACAAAAAAAAAAAAAAAAATTAGGCACTCCAATTATATATTTTAAAATTATAATTTTTACCTCTTATCTTTTTTATTTTATTTTATTTTTTTTATTTTCTTATTCAATATACATCCTTACTTTTCAGGGTAGCAGCAGTTGAGTCATCTGTTTTGATATATGATTGTGTAGACTGTACTATTTTAACAAATGCTAAACAAGTACACAATTTTTTTTTTTAAATGAATAAATACTTAGAAAAATTAAAAAAAAATAAACAAGTTTTTGAGTTAATTTATATATTATTTATACTTTTATTATTTATATAGTAAATTATTTTATTAAGAAGTCTTTCCTTTTTATTTAATATTTGCAGATAAGAATACATGATACAAGTGAAACTAATTTCTACATTAATACAATGAGCTGTCCAATTATTGAAAAGTAAAAAAAAAAAAATTAAAAACATATGAATATTTTATTTTATATATATTTTTCTTTTCTTTCGTATAAATTCATAGCTCAAAAAAATTATCATTTCTTCAATATAATTTTAATTATGATGGTTTGACTGAATTATTAAAAAAAATTAATATAAATAAAAATTCAAATAAATGGAGAGAAATATTGGATTTTAACTGGCAAAATACTAATGTAATAATATAAAATAAATTTTAATATAATCAAACAGTAACACTTTATGAATATAAAATAAGTTGCTTATTTAACAAAATAAAATATTTTTTTAGGAAAAGTCTCCAAATTTTCGTATAATTGATGAAACACAAGAATTTTATATTAAAATAATAAAAAGAAATATTTGGAAAAATGATGGAGATATATCAAATAATAGTTATGTCATAGAAAACTTTCCTTCATTTTTAAAAAGGGTAGATTAATATACATATATATATATATATTACTTTAGCTTAATGATACATACAAAAAGTCCATACAAGTTTTATACTAATTTTTAAAATCTCATGTAGAAGTTATTTTTAACATTAGAAAAAAAAAAAAATAGATTAATATTTTTAAATTAAAAATTTACTTTTAAAAACATTTATAAACTATAATTTAAAAATTAAAATAATATTTTTTTTTTTATAAGATAATGTAGACTGCTAATTATAAATGAAAAAAATAAAAAATTTTAACCTCTTTTAAAGTTTTAATACTTAAACTATTAAAGCTTTTTTATTTAAGATAATGCACTTTAAAAGAAAAATAATAATTTTTAAATTATTTTTTTTTTTTTTTAATTCAAAATATAAAAAATACAGAAAATAAAAAACTAAATAAAAAATAATTTTGATCTTAATGCAATTTATGAAATATTGCAGATTCAGAATATATTTTAAAAAAAAAAATTTAAATATTAATTTTAAAGAGCTTTTTAATTTTATAAAAAAGATACAAGCAATAATTGATTTTTGTTTAATTAAAAAAAATTTGCATAGTTTTATAATTTCAAAATTTATCAGTAATTATATTTGAAAAAAAAAATTAAATTAAATAATTAAATAAGGTATTAATTTGTAGAAAAAATGTTATCAAAATTACGTGGAAAAATTGTTAATACTAGTAGTAATACTAACAAATATGTTTCGAGTTTAAATATTATTCAAAAAAGAAATATATCTAAAGATATACGATTTGGAAGTGATGCAAGAATGGCAATGCTGACAGGTTTGATAAAAATATTAAAAGGATAAAAAGATATATATATATAAGTATATATTCTATATTTTGTGAATTTATTTATGTAATTGTTTTACTTATTATAAATATATATATATAATGCTTTATATTTTTATTCTATAAAATTATTATCTTAATTATAAACTTTTTTTAAAGAATTATATATGTACTTTATTTTTGCGTGCACTTATAAGTTACTTATCCTTTTATTCTTTTTTTATTTTATATGTAATCTTTATTCTATAACATACATTTTAATACTTTTTTATAGGATGTAATAAATTGGCTGATGCAGTAAGTGTAACACTAGGTCCAAAGGGAAGAAATGTAATAATAGAGCAATCATTTGGTGCTCCTAAGATAACAAAAGATGGTGTTACAGTTGCTAAAAGTATTGAATTTAATAACAAATTAGCAAATCTTGGAGCTCAAATGGTTAAACAAGTTGCAGCAAACACAAATGATAAAGCAGGAGATGGTACAACTACAGCTACAATTTTAGCTAGATCTATATTTCAGCAAGGATGTAAAGCTGTAGATTCCGGTATGAATCCAATGGATTTATTAAGAGGTATTAATAAAGGTGTTGAGAAAGTTCTTGAGTATTTAAATTCAATAAAAAAAGATGTCACTACAACAGAAGAAATTTTTAATGTTGCAAGTATATCAGCCAATGGAGATAAGAATATTGGTCAACTCATTGCTGACACGATGAAAAAAGTTGGTAAAGAAGGAACAATCACTGTTACAGAAGGAAAAACATTGCAGCATGAACTAGAAATTGTAGAAGGAATAAAATTTGATAGAGGATATATATCTCCTTATTTTATTAATAATAGTAAAGATCAGAAGGTGGAACTTGACAAACCTTATATCCTTATTCACGAAAAAAAAATATCAAGTGTTAAATCATTATTGCCAGTGTTAGAACATGTTTTACAAAATCAATCCTCTTTATTAGTAATAGCTGAAGATGTTGACAGTGATGCATTAGCAACATTAATAGTAAACAAATTAAGATTAGGTTTAAAAATATGTGCGGTTAAAGCACCTGGATTTGGAGAACATAGAAAAGCACTTATCCATGATATAGCAGTTATGACTGGAGCAAAAGTTGTTACTGAAGAAGTAGGGTTAAAATTAGATGATCCACAAGTTGTTTCCTATTTAGGAAAAGCTAAATCTATTAATGTTACAAAAGATAGTACATTAATTATGGAAGGAGAAGGAAAAAAAGAGGAAATAAGTGAAAGATGTGAAAGCATAAGAAATGCAATAAAAATGAATACATCAGATTACGAAAAAGAGAAATTACAAGAAAGATTAGCTAAAATAACAGGCGGTGTTGCTTTAATAAAAGTAGGAGGAATAAGTGAAGTAGAAGTTAATGAAATTAAAGACAGAATACAAGATGCTTTGTGTGCTACTAAAGCTGCTGTTGAAGAAGGTATTGTTCCAGGTGGTGGAAGCGCGCTTCTATTTGCTTCAAAAGAACTTGATTCAGTTCAAACTGATAATTATGATCAAAGAGTTGGTGTAAACATAATTAAAGATGCATGTAAAGCACCAATAAAGCAAATTGCAGAAAATGCTGGTCATGAAGGTTCAGTAGTAGCAGGAAATATTTTGAAAGAAAAAAATTATAATATAGGATTTAATGCTCAAGAAGGAAAATATGTAAATATGATTGAGTCAGGAATCATTGATCCAACAAAAGTTGTTAAAACAGCTATATCTGATGCAGCCTCTATAGCATCTTTAATGACAACAACTGAAGTTGCAATTGTTGATTTTAAAGATGGAAAAAATGAAGAATCTCCATCTCATATGAATTCAATGAACTCCATGGGAGATATGGGTGGTATATACTAAAAAAAAATTCACATATATTTTCATATGAATTAAATTTTAATTTAAAATTTTATGTACTTATTTACATGATTAATTAAAAACTATAAATAAATAAAATAAATATATATATATGTATATATATATTAAAAGAAAAATATTATTGGCGATGAAAAATATAAATGCGTGTGTATGCATTTTTTTTATATATAAAAATATATTTTAAATAATTTAAGAAAGAAAAAGCAACTACGTAAAATTAAAATACATCTTTTTAACCTTATTATAAAATTCAATTTTTTTTAAAAACTTATATATTTAAATAGTTATTTTTAAGAACACAATTTTTTTTTTTTTAAACTTTAATGAATTTTATATTTTTAATACTTAAATGTTTTGAAATATATCTTATTGTTCTGCAACATATATCTGTGCAATTTATTAAAACTGAACAAACGTATGTAAATATTACCAGTATGATATTTTTCTATAATTTTTTTATCATTTGTAAGAATTTTATATTTTAATTTTATATAAATATATATATTTACTTCTAAAAATTAATAAATAATTTGATATTTAGTTTTTTTTTGTTTAATATGTGTTTCTAAAACATTAATATTTCATTTGAAATGATTAATTGAAATTTTAACGTAGTACATATATTTATTAAAAATATTTTATTATGTATTAATTATTATTTATTGTTCATTTGACAAAAAATTATTATTTCTTAAATTTTAATCTATATTTTTTTTTTATGAATAATTAAAAAATAAAAAAGATTAAAGAAAATCTATGTATTTTTTTAAGAAAATATATTTTCTATATATATTTAAATATATATATATAAAATAAAATCAATAAATAAATAAATAAATAAGGGAATAAGAAGAAAAGAAAATCTTTTAAAATAATTTTTAAAATATTTCTTTTATATGAATTTTTTAATAATTTCCTTAAATTATATATCAAATGATAAAATATAAAATTTTAAAAGGAAAATTAACAACGAAAATTTTTGTGTAAATGAAGTGAAATGAACGTTAAAAAATTCTATATGTTTTCTTATGTATTAAGAAAAAAACTAAAGATACATATTTCAAGTTTTTATTTACCTATAAATAATTTGCTTAATGGTAATTTAATTTTTAATATAAAATATCCTCTTTTTCATCAATTTAGTACTAATAGTAAAAAAACTATAGAAAACAATAGAAAATATGAAATAGGTAAAAAAATTAATTTGACTAAATTTAAAGTAACAGATGCTTCTTATAATTACATTAGCAGTGATGATTCAGATGAAGAATATATATTAGAAAAAAAATTAAAAAAAAATGAAAATATAGAGAATTATGGATATGAAGAACCTCATATAAAAAAGGTAAATAATGAGAATTTAGATGATCAAAGTCAGATAAAAAATAAAGTTACTAGTATAAATAAAGAAGAGAGTATTAACATCTATAATAAAGATAACAATCATTCAGATAGGAGGAGTGATTATTATCATGATAATAATAATGATTTAAATAAAATTAATATAAAAAATATGGATAAAAGTAATGATAACTTACATAATGACAGACAAATTAATAAAAAATATGATATAAAGAATTCGCATGAATGTATTATTGATGTGAACTCAAATAATGTAGATTCTATGAAAAAACATTTTATAGACATTACTGATAAAAAAAAAGAGTATCTAGAAATAAAAAGTTATTTAAGTGTGTGCATTAAAGAAAATCAGAATGTATATTATCCTAATGAAAGTAAAGTGAATGCATTAAGTGAAGAATTAAATAAATTGGAAGTATCATTAAAACCTTCACAAAATGATATTAATAATATGAAGAAATTTTTGCATTTTCTACAAAATGAAATAAATAAACAGTACAAAAATTGTTACGTAACTCCATTTGGTTCAGTAATAAATGGTTTTTGGATGAGAAATAGTGATATTGATATATGTATTCAAGTGCCAATACTTCTGAATAGAAAAGATCAGATAAAATTTCTAAGAAAAATATGCTTAATATTAAATAATTTTAATGATGGAATAATTGAACAAAGATTTTCAGCAAAAGTACCGATTATACATTTTTATTGTAAGAATCCTAAAAATTCCTTCGAATTATCTTGTGATATTTCTGTAAATAATATATTAGCAGTAATAAATTCAAAGTTAATTCAAAAATACGTAAGTATAGATAAAAGATTGCAAATAATGGGAATAGCCTTAAAATATTGGTCAAAAAATAGAAATATTAATGATAGATCAAAAGGATTCTTATCCTCTTTTTCACTAATTTTGATGATAATTCATTTTTTACAGAATGTCATTGAACCTAAAATCCTTCTATCTCTTCAAGATATATCTTTTAAAAGAAATGAAAAACCTTTTTATGTAATGGGTGTTGACTGCAAGTACTGTCAAGATGAGACAATTATCAGAGAAGAATTGAATAAAATAAATAATTGTAATAATTCCCATGTAGATATCTCAACATTATTAACAGAATTTTTTAAATTTTATGGGTATAAGTATAAAAGTGGAATAATAGCAATAAGAGATATAAATGATTATTACCAAAATTTTCATGCATTAAAAGACTTCGAGTCATATTTTCTGTTCGTTGATAACCCTTTTGAAGTCGGAAAAAATGTTGCAAATGTTATGCCAAAAAATTATAAAACAATAATAAATGAAATGAAAAGAGCTTATAAAATTTTAAAAAATAACGGTTCTTGGAAAGATGTATGTAATCCTAGTGATAACTTAATTTATCCTTAATATATTTAAAGCTAATGAATATATAATTTTTTTTTAACTATGTATAATTTATAATTAAGATAAACAAATACAAAAAAAAAAAAAAAAAAAAGAATTAAATAATAATAAAAATATAAAAAATAAAAAAAATAATAAAAAAAAAAAAAATTTGTCTATAAAATGCTTTTAATACATCATTATGTATAATTTTTTTATAAACATTCATTTTATAAATTTTTTTGATATAAATATTTTTACATTCATATTCCTTTTAAGTAATCTTTGTATAATTGTATTTATTATTATTTAAAAAAAAAAGAATTATTTAAAAGAATAAAAAAAAAAAAGTAAATAAGCCCATTTACTTTTTTTTAATATTTATTTTTTTTGTTTTATTATTATATTTAACCTTTTTCATTATATTACTAAAATTACATAAAACAAATAAAAAATAAAAAAAATTAATCATCTAATATAATTACATCATTATTGCTCATTTTATTTAATTCATGAGGCTTATGAAAAAAGTCAGATGAAAAAAACCCTTCTGTTAAATCTATTAATTCATTACAATCTTTAAAATTTTCACAATTCTTATTATTATTATTCTTATTGAATTCATTTTTTTTTTTTATATCAATTGAATTATTATTAATAATACTTTTTTGTATAGATTCATTTATATTTTGAAAATTCATATTAGGTTCTGAATTAACTGTATTATTGTAAAATTTTGTCTTATTTTTATAAGAAATTTTAAAGCATGCATAATTATTTCTATCAATTAAATTATCATAACACATGCCATCATCATGCTTTTCATCATGCAACATGGAATTTGCTCTTTCAAATTGTTTTTCTTTTGTATTCAATGAATTATTATTCATTTCTTTTGTATATATATTTATTTCTGTTTTTTTGAAATATATATTCTTATCATCTCTTTCTCTGTCATTTTTCGTGTAATAATTATGCATATGAACAATGTTATTTATTTCATTAAAATGATTTATACCTTCAATATTTTTATTATTCGTATTCTCTATTTTTCCAAAATTATCATAACTTTTCATTTTCAAACTGTTATTCAATTTTTCATAATTTTCTTCTTTCATTTCATTACTATAACTATTATAATTTATTTCTTTGCATATTTTTTTAGAAGTATTTGTTGTACCATTATCATATCTGTTCAAATAATTGTCATCATATCTCCTAGAATGGGTATTATCATATTTTCTAGTATAATTATTTTTGTAACTGTTAGAATAATTATCATTGTATCTATCAGAATAATTATTATCATAATTGACTGAATAATCATTATCATGCTTCCTAAAATTATTGTTACTATAATTTCTATTAAAATAATTATTATCAATTTTGTTATAATATTCACTTCCATATTTGTTAGAGTAATCATAACTATGTTTCCTAAAATTATTACTATCGTACTTGCTAGAACAATCATCATCAAATTTATTACGACAATAATTATCATATTTATTAGGATAATCAATATTAAATTTATTATGATAATCATTATCAAATTTATTATGATAATCACTACCACATTTATTAGGATAATCAATATTAAATTTATTACGATAATCATTATCATATTTATTAGGATAATAAATATTAAATTTATTACGATAATCATCATCAAATTTATTACGACAATCATTATCATATTTATTAGGATCATCATTATCAAATTTATTACGATAGTTATCATCATATTTATTAGGATAATCTTTATCATATTTATTAAGATAATCATTATCATATTTATTAGAATAATATTTATCATATTTATTAAGATAATCATTATCATATTTATTAGGACAATAATTATCAAATTTATTACGATAATTATTATCATATTTATTAGGATAATCTTTATCATATTTATTAAGATAATCATTATCATATTTATTAGGATAATCATCATCATATTTATTACTATATTCATTACTATATTTTCTAAAGTAATCATTATCATACTCATTAGGATAATTATTATTATCATATTTTCTAAAGTAATTGTTATCATACTTGTCAGAATAGTAATTATTTTGTTTAATGTTATGATTATTATTTTTATTGCTATTAACATTATAATTAGTATTAATTGAGCTATATGTATTACTAAAATTATTACTTTTACTGGTCTTAATATTATAATCACTACTGTTAATGTTATAATTGTTTTCATTATTATAGTTATTATTATAATCTTCTATGTTTCTTTTTCTTCTAATATAATAATCGTTATTATAATTATTACTTGTGTTTTCATTATTTAAAGTATTATAACTATTCGGATTATTTTCCTTATAATGAGTTAAGGTATTATTATAATTTAAATCCATATTGTATTCATTTTCGAAATTTTTTTTATATTCATCTTTTTTATTATATTTATCTTTATTATAATTTTTTTCTATTGAATCATATAAATTTTCATTAATTGAGTTATTTTCAAAAGCATTAGACTTATTTTTTATGTATTTATATTCCTTACTATTACTTGTTAAATCAATATACTTATTATTTTCTATTTTTACTTTATTTTCTTCAATTTCTTCGTCTTCTAAACAAGACTCTGATTTGATATGGCCTTTAAATAGAATAGTGGTTTGATGTTTTTTTAGTAATAATACTCCACGTTGAATAACAGGATTGTTATATAAGATAATTTTGGGGTATTTATATTTATTATTTTCAAGGTAATTAAAATTCTCATTAAATTCCTGTTCATATGCATATATAAAACTTTCTCCATCGAATAATAAAAAGCGATAAACTCTTTTATATTTGCTATTCTTTAAATATGTATCATCCTTTTTAAAATCGAAGTGTGATTTCAAATTTTTTTTTTTTTTTTTATTTCTCTTACCTTTCATTTCATTATCATATTTTTCATCTATTTCCGAATCTGTCAGTTCTTTTAATTCGTCATTTTCTTTTTCATCTTCTTCGGTAAAATTTTCATATCTATACAATCGTTCACTGATATTAATATAATCAATAATTTCAAAAATATTTATTCCATTTAAATAATATTCATTTATATTAAAATAATTTTTTGGTAAACATCCAAGTGGCCTTGAATAAGTAAAAGGATTAATTATAAAATGCTCATATAGCTCTTCATCATTTACATCTTTTTTATAATTAAAATGTTTTTTATATTGTTTCAAAAAGTTATCATAGTTTAATTTTATTATATTGTTTTCTATTAATCTTTTCATTATTAAAATTCATTTTTTTTTTTTTTTTTTTTTTTTTGAATTTCTACATTTTAAAAGAATATTTCATAATTATTTGTTCATTTAAATAGTGTTCTGTACTTAAAAAAAAAAAAAAAAAGGATTAAGTCAAAAAATGTAATAAAATAAAGAGAAATAAAAAGATAAACAACTTTATACAAAGGTGCGTATAAAATTTTACATTTTAACTTTTTTTTTTTTGTTTTATTTTATTTCTTATATTCGATACACATGTATATATATATATTTTAAAATTTATTATTAATCAAAATAGGATGTATCGTAAATTATAAAAATTGATAACCAAAAAAAAAAAAAATAAAATTGAATAATTTTATTTAATTTTATATATATATATTGGATTATACACTCTATAAAAATTCATAATATAGTTACATAACTTATTTATGATTAATGTTTAAAAAACAAAATATCTTAATATATATTTTGAATATTTTTTTTTATATATTAAAAGTAGTTTTTTAAATTTTAACTATCAAAAAATATTTGTATATTCTTAATTATCATTTTTATATAATAAATACATATGATAAATAAAATTATCTACAAAAATGTTAAAAGCAAAAAAAAATATAAAATTCATAGCTCTATTATCATATGAAATTATAAATAACAAAAATTATAAATAATATGAATATACTGTAAAAATCTTTTAATTTCTTGAAATAAGGAATTTAATATTAATATTTTAATTCAGTTATATATATATTAGACATCTTTTCTTATATTTTATTTTTTTTTTAAATATATTTTTATATTAAATATAATTAAAAAAAAAAATGTAACAATATTACTGATACAGTTTATGTACATTTGTAAAAAATTAAATAAAATAACCTAAAAAATTAATATATTATTTAAGATACATTAAGAAATAAGAAGAAAATAATACAAATAGCCATCATAACAAAACAAGAATTTTTACAAAAATTAAATATACACTAATTATTTATTTCATCTTTTTATTATTTTATGAATTTTATATAATTTCATAAAATTTTCAATTTTATTTCTTATGTAAAATACAAATGATCTTTTGTATCAAAACCCAAAGTAGGAGATTCTTTTGTTCTCTTTGTTAAAATTTCTACCCCTTTTTCGGTAACTAATAAGGTATGCTCAAATTGAGCAGATAACTTTCCATCAGAAGTAGCACTTGTCCATTTATCCGGCCATAATATATCACTATAATGCCCCTGATTAATCATAGGTTCGATTGTAAAAACATGACCAGGTTTCATTATACCCACAGCTTTATTTTTTTTAAAATGTGGAACAGTGGGATTTGTATGAAAAAGTTTCCCCACTCCATGACCAGAATATGATCGAACTACTGAAAAGTTTTTTTTTGACACATAGGCATCTATTATGTTACCAATATTTTTGTATAACATTCCTGGTTTACATTTTTTAATTGCTTCCATTAGTGAAAAATAACAAGTTTCTACTAATTCTTTTGCTTCTTTCGATATTTCATTTATATCACCAACAAAAAATGTTTCGTTCAAATCTGCATGAACTCCTTTGTAAAACACACTTATATCTATATTTACAATATCTCCACTTTTCAATGGCCTATAATCAGGTATTCCATGACAGACAATTTCATTTACTGAAGTGCAACAAGATTTAGGAAATTTATAATAATTTAAAGTAGATGGATATGCATTATTATTAATTATAAAATTATGAACTTTTTTATCTATTTCATCTGTTGTAACTCCTGGATAAACTAATGAATGAGCATAATCTAATGCTTTTCTCCCTAATATGCATGCTTCTTTTATTCTTTTAATCTCTTCTTCATTGTTTATATAAATATCACTTTTTCTTTTATATATTAATTCAGAATGGGGAATAGAACTTATAGCATAATCAGGGCGTTCTATATGTTCGGGAATTTCATTAATTTCTGATATAGGCCATGGTCTTATATCACCTGTAAACTTAAAGTCAATGAAGTTTTTTAAATGATCATCATATCTCCAATATTTCCTATTATTAGGATCGTAATGTTCCGGGGATAAATGTTTCTTGACAATTGACATAAAATTTTCCTTTTCGTTGTTTTTGGTATTTTCATGAACAATTTGATGTTCTTTCCATGAGTTCTTAAAACACTCTTGACTGCAAAAATAACTATTTAAATTATTTTTTAAGCATATGGGACAACTTAGTTTTTTACTTAAAATTTTCTTACATCCATTGCATAAATCGCCATTTTTTTTATCATTCAATATAATTGAAGTAGGCTTAGAATCATTTTTATTGATATCACTTACTTTTTGTTCATTAACTGTATTATTATCATTAGGAACATTTAAATTTCCATGATTAATCTTATTTTGGCTATTAATCTTTTCAGTGGTAATGCCAGTATGATTTCTATCGTTATTCAATTTTTTTTCATTCTCAAATTTTACGTCATTTAAATAATTTTGATCATTTATGAACTTATCTGAATTTATTTTTAAATTTTCAATTTTTTTTCTCACATATTCATAATCTCCCATACTTACATTGTTATAACTATGTTCATCTTTTTCATTTTTTTTTTCGTTTTTAGTTTCTTGTGAATTTCTATTTTTTTCTTCCATATCGATACTCATTTTTGTAGAATTTCAGAAAAAAACATTTTTAATTAAAAAAAAAAAAATAAATTTTATAAACTTATTAAAATTAAATAAAATGAAAGAAAAAAAAAAAAAATAATACAATAAATTATTTTATGTTCTTAAAAAAAAAGAATGAAATTAAAAATATATATATACATATATGTGCATATATTTATTTATAGATTATTTTTATTAAATGAATCTACTGATCAATTATTTTTTTTTCTTTGAATGTTTATAATTGTATAAAAAAAATAAAATAAGCTTTAAAAATTTGAATGTTGTTTTGTTACAATTTAGAATATTCTTTATTATGTTTATATATATATATAAATATATATATGGCATAAATATAAATGAAACTATTTATTTTTATATACATTTTTATTATAATTTTAGATAAAAATAATTTAATTGCTTCCATAAAATATAGTAGGACAATCTTATCAAAATTAGAAAATTTAAAAATTGTTTGTAAATCAAACATAACTAGAAAGGGAATGTTTTTTATACCCAAAACATTTATTCATAAAAATAAAATTTATCATACTAGTACAAATTAAAAAATATAAAAATTCAATAAAAAGATATATATATATATATATTATTTAATATATTAATAAAAAAAGGTATTTTATGCGTACCTTCTTTTTCTTTTAATATACTATTTTTTTATTTTTTCATTTGAATAACTTTTTTTTTTCTTTTTTTTTTTTTTGTACAATAAAATAGTTGAATTTAATATATTAACACATGAATTTGTTCATATTTTTTTTTTTATATTTGATAAGTTTTTTGTACTCATTGAAGTATTTTTTTTTTTATAATTTTGTGTAAATTTGTGAAATCCTTTTATCTATTTTTTCAATATTACGTAATTAGTAGTATATAAAATTTTGATATTAAGTATATATTTAGATAAATTTAAGAATTCTTCGATTTATATATCTCCTATACATGTACACATATTTTTCTGTAATCAAGAGAGATAGGAACATATAGTTACATAGATTTTTATATATAGATACATTAGCTATATTATTAAAAAATAATATATATAGTAAATATAATTATAAATTCGTAAATTTACTAAAAATAATTATAAAATAATTCATTTAAATAAACATATTTTTAAAAACTTATCTTTTCTTCTCTATATATTTCAATCAGATAGAGTCATCATAAAAAAGTTGTTTCATTCAAAAATGGAAGCCAATAACAAGTTGCCAAAATGGAATATTCCATCGAAAGAAGGAAAAAAAATCACTAATTTATTTGTAAGCAATTCTCTGACACACAGTAAAGTTGAATTTATCCCACAAGTAAACTTTATAAATATTTAAATATAGTTGCGTATTTTTATAGATACATATAAAATCATCTGTTTTTTTTTATATAAATTTTAGAAAATATTTTTTTGAAATTTTAAAATTTCATTAAAATTTTTTATTTTTTATTTTTTTTAGGAAGGCAATAAAATAAAATGGTATGCTTGTGGGCCAACTGTATATGATGCAGCACATTTAGGACATGCAAGAACTTACGTAAGTTTTGATATTATAAGAAGAATATTAACGAATTATTTTAAGTATGACGTTTTCTTGGTTATAAACATAACTGATATTGATGATAAGATAATTAAAAGAAGTGAAGAAGAAAAGATTGATTTTAATGAATTAGCAAGGAAATGGGAATATGAATTTTGGGAAGATATGAAACGCTTGAATGTGCTATTACCAACAGCAATAACAAGAGTAAGTGAATATGTAGATGATATTATAAGGTATATAGAAAAAATAATTGAGAATAAATACGCATATATCAGTGAAGGTAGTGTTTATTTTGATATTGAAGAATTCAAAAAAAATGAAATTCATTTTTATGCACGAATGGAACCATCATCTGTTAAAGATGAAAATAGAATATTAGAAGGTGAAGGGGATTTAGGGATGATTTCAAAAAAGAAAAAAAATTCATATGACTTTGCTTTGTGGAAAGCATCCAAGCCTAATGAACCATATTGGGATTCTCCTTGGGGTAAGGGTAGACCTGGATGGCATATTGAATGTTCTACAATGGCTAGCAATATTTTAGGAAAAGTTATAGATATCCATAGTGGTGGTATTGATTTAAGATTTCCTCATCATGATAACGAATTAGCACAAAGTGAAGCTTTTTTTGATCATAATCAGTGGGTAAATTATTTTTTACATTCTGGTCATTTACATATAGAAGGTTTAAAAATGTCTAAGTCGTTAAAAAATTTTATTACTATAAAAAACATTTTATCAAAATACACATCTAATCAAATTAGAATTCTCTTCCTTCTTAATAAATGGGACAATTTTATGAATTATAACCCCAATGGAGAAAGTATGATTCAATGCATAGAAATTGATAAATTTTTTATAAATTTTTTTGCTTTAATTGACATGAAAATAAAAAATTTTGATTTAAATAATAGCAATTTATACTGGAACAATGCAGATACACAACTAAACAATTTATTTAGATTAACCAAAACCAAAATTCATGAACATTTGTTAGATAATTTTAATACTCCTGATGCTATTTTAGCAATTCAAAAATTAATAACAGAAATTAATGTTTATCTAAAAAATGAAAAAACTCAAATTGGGTTATTACTAGAAATGAAACACTATATAAATTTTATTCTTACTACTTTTGGTTTAGTTTATGATGATTCTCAAAAAGCAAAATATGAGAAATTTGATCAATTATTGCAAACATTAGGTTCATATAGGAGAAATATCAGAATAAATTTACAAAGTAATGCAAAATCAATTAGAAAAATCTTAAAAGAAAAAAACGCAAAAAGTGAATCAAATAAAAGCACTCCTGAAAATGAAAACTTATATAATGATTTTATAAATATTGTTAAAGCTAATAATGAAAATATGCTAAAGGAATGTGATTTATTAAGAGACCAACATCTTTTAAACATGGGAATTTTAATTGATGATAGACCTGATAATGAGTTTGTCATCAAGATTTTAGATGATAATGAATTACAACAAGAAAAAAATAAAAGAGAACAAGAACTAAATAAAAAAAAAACATTAGAACAAAAAAAAAATAATAAAAGTGAAAAAAGAGAATAACAATTTTTATAAAAAAAAAAAAAATCTATAGTATGTATATATTAAGAATTTAATTAAAAATAATTAAGTTGAATTTTGCATACATATGCATATATATTCTCATTTATTAGAATGAAATAAAAAAATATAGAAATATTACTAGAGAAAAAAAATGTATATGGAAATCATAAGTTACAATACTACAAAATTTAAATATATATATATATATATATATATTGGTATAAATTTTTTATATAAATGTTTACATATTTTTTTCAATTTTTATTTATACAGATAAAATAAGAAAAAAAAATATATTAATAAAAAATTAAATGAAAATTAAAAGTTAAAATTAAAAATAAAAGTATATATATAAACTTTTTTTTGTGGAAAGAAATATAATTATTTTGATATAAATTTTATTTTTATAAAAACATAGTATATTTCATTTTTGTTTTTTTAATATAAAATTTTTTGTGTATTATGTAGTATTGTATGGTTATAAAAAATACATTTTTCTATATCTATTTTAAATGTTATAAAAAAAAAATGAAAAAAAAATTGCTGTTTTAAAATTTTTTTAAATTAAAAAAAATTAATGCTTCATTTTATAAAATTATAAGAATAAACATAAAATCAATTATTTATTGATCTATTTTTTAAAGTTATCAATGAAAAAAAAATAAAAATAAAATAATAAATATGAATTGGAATAAAAAATAAACATAAAATTTTTCCGTTTTTAAATTATTTCTTACAATATTTTTTTTTTTGTGAAATTATGGCAAATATATAATCCCTTTCTCATTTTGAGGTTATTTGAAGAAAAAAATGTAAATTGTTTCCATTATGAAGTTATTTAAAAAAGGAATAAAATTCCTTTTATATTTAAAGAAAAAATATATGAAATAATTATATATTTTTTCATATATTTTTATTATTTTTCTTTTTTTCTTGTTTTATTCTTTTTTTTTTTTTTGAAAAAATGGCTGAGAGAAAAGTTTTGAATAAATATATACCTCCAGATTTTGATCCGGATAAATTAATGGAAAGTAAAAAATTATTAAAAAAAATAGAAAAGAGGAAAGATAAGAATAAAAATAAAAATAAAAAAAAATTATTAAATATTAGAATGATGTATCCATTTACATTAAAATGTAATAAATGTAAAAGTTTTACGTATGTTGGTACAAAATTCAATTCAAGAGTTGAAAAATTAAAAGATGAAACTTATCTGAATATTCCAATATGGAAATTTTATGGAAAATGCCAAGAATGCAAAAATGAGATAATTTTCAAAACTGATCCAAAAAATGGAGATTATTTATTAATATCAGGAGGCATACGGACATATGATGCTCATAAAGAGCAAGAATTAGCTGATGACTTTTATAGATCAAATAATAATGTTGGAGAAGAAGATAAAATTAAAAATACTGAAAAAGAATCATATAATGCTTTATTAGAGTTAAAAAGAAATGAACAATTAGAAGAATTACAAAATATAAATAAAAGACACATAGATAAATTTAATAGTATAAATAAAGCATTATCTCATTTGCATGAAAAAGATGAAAACAAAAATAAGAATAATTTTTATATGAGTTACTTAGACTCCGAAGATGAAAAAGCTTTCTTTAATTTGCTTAATAAAAATAGAAAATTAACAGATGAAGGTAATGGTGAAATAAATAAAAATAAAGGAAATATTTCTAATACATATAAAGGAGAAAATAATAACATTATTATAGAAGAAGAAGCAGAGGAAGAAATAGAGAAAGAAATAGAGAAAGAAATATCAAATGATTACTTAATAAATAAAGATGAAAATTTTGAGATTTTAAAAGAAACAGAAAAAAATAATGAATTGATGAAAACAAATATCTATAATAATATAGAAAAAACCAAAAAATTAAATAGACAAAATAAAATGGATAATAAAAGTAGTATAAAATTCAACAAAAATGATTTGGAATATGATAGTAGTGTAAATAATAATCATAATATATCAGAATTAAAAAGTAAACAAATATTTAAAAAAAAAAATTTAGAAACTGGTTACAATTTTATCATTAAAAAAAAAGAAGATTTAACAAGTATTTTTAATGAATATAATTCAAATGATACAGATGATTCAAAAAGCTAAATTTAAAAAAGAAAAGAAAATATAAGGTATAAAAATGTATTTCCTCTTTATATACACACCTTAGAAATTATTTCTATATATTTTATTTTATTACATATTATTTTTTTTTTTTTTATGTTTTTCTGTCATCTTAATTAAAATATGTGTATTTTTATTATTTATATATATCTTTTTCACTTTTTCTTTTTTTTTTAATTATAAATAAAATACATTTTTATAATATATATAATAAAACATAAATTCTTTTTTTTTTCTCATATTTTTCTGTAAAAAAACATATATATATATTCTGTATTTTATTAAAATTATAATTTAAGAATAAAAAAATGAATACATATATATAAGTATATTTTCTTATTATTAGACTTTTATTCTTTACAAAGATTTAAGTAATTAAAAGGATGTAAGCATTTTGGTTTTGAAAAATAAAGAAAATTCAATACAGAAACTAATTGGGAGATATGTAAGGATATAACAGAATTATTAATTAAAAATTATTTTAAAGAAACAAAATATATCAACAAATATATACTAATTTTAATTAGTAAAAAAAGAAAGAAAAAAAAATATTTTTCTAAGTATATATTTTTATTTATTAAAATAATTCAATGAAAAAAAAGATTCAAATAATTTAAAAGAAAAGAAAATAATGTATATGAAATACAGATTACTGTATTTCAACTTAGTAAATATAAAAAAAAAAAATTTTATAAAATTACATAAAATTTTTAAATGTGAAAACTAATTTTTTTGGATTTAATTAAAAAAAAAATAAAAAGATAAGTATTTTTTAACTTTCGTTCTATCAATTTTTTTTTTTTAGAAATATGTTTAATATTTCATTAAATTTTATTTTTTTTGAAAAATAAGAATCCTTATGAACAACGCTGACAATATATTTTCCTAAAAATCTTATTTATGTTATACTCTCTATTTTTTTTTTTTTTTTAATATTTAAAATTGAAATATATTTACTTCTTTGTTTTAAAAGAAAAAAAGAAAAAAGGTTGACATTTTACTTGTTCATATTTGGTAAGACGTTTATGATTTATTTTTCTTTAAATGATACTCTATTATATCTTTCATAATCCCAATTTTTTAGAAAATATGCAGGTAAATAACAATCGTTACATTTTAGAAATTCATTTTTTATTGTATCATTCACTGAGCCAATAGATGAGTATCCGTGATTATATAAAATGCAATAATTAAATTTAAAATATAAAATAAAAGTCCAAATAGCTCCAAATGTCCAACAAAAGATGGGATTTAAATATAAGTAAGGTGGAAAATTCTTCGAACTAATATTTAAAATATGTAATTTTTCACTATATGAATCATTATATCGTGTCCCATTAATAAAAGCAATAGTAGGATAAAATGAAAAAGAATCGATATTCGATATTTTCATTTGATTTAAAAAAGTAGTCTCAAACTTTTTATGAAAATTTTCTATAAAATGAGTTACTCCATTTTTCCATGTTCCTTTAATTATAATTATATTAAAATCATGCATATATGCACATTCATTTAAAAACTGATATACTTCAGGGAATTCATTTATTTCATCTTTAAAATAAATCAAATTGGGTTTTTTTTTTTTTCCTTTTATATTCTTTATATATCTTGCATAAGCACATCTAAATAAATGTAAAGTTACAACCGCATCTTTTCCCCCATTAAATGATAAGAAAACATTTTGATTACAGAGTCGAAATATATCATAAATGTGATCAATTGCTGCCATTATATCTTCAGATAATTCCATTGCCTTTTTTTTTAAATTTACTTCATCTTTGTAATAATTTATTACATCATAATTATACATACTAGGCTTTATTATGTTTTTAATTCCTCTTTTTATATTACTCTTTATTTCATTATCATCTTTTAATATATTGGAACTGCTTACATCCTTATTATAATCTTTTAGTTTACTAATTTCTTTTTTATATTCATGATATAACTTTTCTATTTTTTCGTATAGCTTCAATGAGTTTGAATAATCACTCCATTCTTCATTGTCTTCAGTATCCATTATTCAATATTTCATAAAAATTAAATTTTATTTTAAAAATTTTAACTTTTTTTTAAAGCATATTTTTAATAATTATAACAAAAAAAAAAAAAAAAAAAAAAAAAAGAGCTAAAAAATTGGTCAATTAAAAGAAAAGGAAAAGCTAAAAAAGTAAAAAAAAATTACAGAAATATAATAATAGCTAAAAATACATTAAAAATATTAAAAAAATAATGTATGATTTGTTTTAAATAGTAAAGTTAAAAGTAATGCTCTTAAATTTTTTTCCAAATAAAAATTTCCTTGTAAATCGTTCATATTTATTAAAACCAATTACGAAATAAAAAAAAAACAATAAGATAAAAAAAGTTAAAGAAAATACTTATAAGCAAATTTACTTTTGTTAATTTTTCATAAAGCTAAATAAAAATGCTAAAACATCTTTGTATTATATTCAAAAAGTTTCGAATATTTTTTACTTTATACTAATTTTCAATACTATACCTTCTTTTTGATAGAACAAATTTTAATATTTTTTTTTTTTTATATTTTTTTATTAGAACTAGAAACTTGAATTTTACAAAAAAGTAATAGCATAAATATTTATTTGAATAGTGAAATAGATAAATAAATGTATTATTAATTAGAAAATTAAAATATAAAGCTTTTTTATAATTATTTTTTTTTAATAAATTTTTTTTAAATTATAGCATAATTTTTATAGAAATTTTTCTTTTAAGCATTCTTATGTAATGTTATGAATTAGTAGTTTATTTTTCTTTCTTATTTTTTTTTTAGTTTATTATATTTTTAAATAATAAATGAAGACAAAAGCAAATGTAAAAAAGACAACTTAAAATAATGAAAAAATTTTTTAATTAATTTAATATCTCTATTTTTTTTAATTTTCACAAAATACGAATGGTTGTTTTTTTCAATAATTTTACATTTTCTAAAAAAGAGTGATACTTTTGAAATAATCATTTTTTTTTAATAAATTTAACTTTTTGGTGTAAATAAAAACATTGTTATTAATAAATGAAGAAAAATTCTATTATATTCTCCATTTATTAAAAATTATAAACTATAAAGAAAAAAAAGTATTAACTTGTAAAACAGTTGTTTTACCTTTTTATATACTACATATAATATATTTATAAAATTATTTACACAACAGCAAATTCAATATATATATCTGGTAGAAGCTTATAATTATAAATATAAAAGATCTATGAATGTAAAATAAGAAAAAATAAATTTTTTTTTTATAAATTATAAAATTTATATACTATACAAAATTTCCTAACTCGAGGACTATTCTTAAGAATTCAAAGGAAAATAATAGAGTTTTTTAATTTAACTTTAGAAAAAGGATATATATATATATATATATATATATTTTCTTTTTAGATAAGTAAAAGATTTAAATTGCATTTATTATTTTGTTATAATATTACTGCTAAAAATTTAATTCTTGTAATGAGCATTTTTTTTTTTAATTTATTCTTACTATAAATAAAAAAAAATAAAATAAAAACATTTTACATGCTATTTTTCTATAAGAACGATGACATCTTTTTGTGATATTTTTTTTTAAACAAGAGAATACAATAATATGTTATTCTCCTTTAAACGTTTATTTTACATAACTAATTAAAACGTACTATATTTTTTTTAAAATAATTTCTTCTAATTTCATTATATATCCATTTTATTTCCCATAATATGTGCATAACAAAAAAAAAAATATATATATATATATATTAAAATTCTATAAATATGATAAAATATTCACATATATATAATAAAATTACTCATAACATTTTATCTTTGATTACTTATAAATAATTTTGTGCACGAATACAAGGAACATTAAGTGTTTTTAAAAGTTATACATTTAAAGAAATATATATGACAATATAAATTAATGTTATGTTTTATATTTCCTTTTCTTTATATTTACTGAAAAATTTTATATTAAATAAAGAAGTAGAATTTTTCTTAATACAACAGTAGTTTCTTATTTTATTAAAGCATATATTTTACAATATTTCTATTTTAAATGATATTTTTATTATGCATCCAATTGTTTTCCTTTTTTTAATATTTTTGTAGAATAATTAATTATTAAAATGCATATAGTGGAATAAACCAAAAAAAGTAAAGAAAATTTAATTCATTTGTATTATCCTCTTTTATATACTTTTCACACACACAAAAAAAAAAAAAAAGAAAAAAAATAATCATATAAAAATTCTCTTGCACTAATGTGCATTTTTTTTTTCTATGATATTCTTTTTTTATATTTTTTATATACAATTGAAAATATTTTTCATATATTTTTTTTTTTCGATCTACATAAACTTCATTCCTTATAAACAAAAAAATTGTTTAAACTCTGAAAAACTAAAAATGTATTGTTTAAAATAAGGTTTTTTTTTTTTTATTTTAGAAAATTTTTTATTCTTCTATATATTTTTTTTTAAATTATATTGTCCCAATTATATAAATTTTTTTTTTAAATAAACATATATTACAGCCATATTATTTCTTAAAAATTTTTTTTAAAAAATTATACACTTGTAAAAAATATTTCGTAACAATTCTTTTTTTCTCATTAATTATTTTCAATGAAAAATATAATTTTTATATATAGGATTATAATTTTTTATTGTATACTCTTTTTTTTTTTTTTTTTTGTATTTTTCCTTTGTTTTCTTTGTTTTTGTCTTTATTAATAAAATATCAAATTGAAATAAATTTTTGAAAATATTTTCTAAATTAGTCATACATTTTTTTTAGACAACTAAAATAATTATATGAAAAGTTTTTTTTTTTTAAATTGGAATATAATTATCAACGATTAATTTAAAAAAGAAACTTTAGAAATGTAATAAAAATAAATAAAAAAAAAAAAGAAAGAAAAGTAATTGAAAAAATTGAATGTTGATACAATGAGAGTGTTAATAATTTAGTATTCGACTAAATATTTTTCTTTTTTTTTTTTATAAATTATAACAATTTCTTTTTGCTATATGTATTTTCATAAATTATTATTCTTAATTTTCTTTTTTTGCAACATATAAAAATAAAAAAGTCCATATATATAAAACAAATATGCTTAAATTAGCAAATATATTAAAATAAAAAAGAAAAAATCAAAATAATAGTAATATCTATATTAAAAAGAAATTAAGCTTTAGGCTTGTATATTTTAAATTAGAAATTAATAAAAATTAGAAATGACATTTTTTACAACAAATAATGAAAGCAAAAAGGACTGCTATGTTGTGAATGAAACTAATAAAGTTTTTGATCAGCTACGTTGCGATTTTAAAGAAATTAGTAGTGAATATGAAATAAAAGATAATAAAAACGAAAAAGAAACAAAAATAAAATTTAATGAACATTTTATAAACCCTTCAAATGCATTAGATATAAGAGAAAAAAAAAACGAAGAGGCACCTCCCCTAGGTGTTTTAGACAAAATAGAATCAAAAGTAAATAAAAATTCTAAAAATAATTTTAGTTTTTACAATAGAAATGAAGACCATTTAGAAGAGAAAAATAGAAATCCAAATGATACTGAAAAAAGATTCAATGAATATGAAGAAAAAAATTCAGACTTTAGCAAAAATTTTGAAAAAGAAGATAAGGAGTATTTTAATAAATTTGTGTCTCATAATAATATTGAAAAACTTAAAATAATTCAGTATTATAATAACGATAATTTTAGTAATGATACAATTAATAATAATTTTAGTAATAATTTATCAAGTAATGCAAGTTTCATGCAGGACAAAGTAAATAATACTAAATTAATAAATGCAGATGCCTCTAATAAAGAGAATATTTTAGAAAAAGAAGACAAAAATGAAAGAGAAAGCGAAAGTGAAAGCGAAAATGAAAATGAAAATATATTTTGCAAGAAAAATAAAAATGATGAAAATAATGATGAGAAATGTAAAAAAAATAAAAGTGAAGATTATAAAAAAAGTAAAAATAATGAAAATGAAAGGGAAATAAACGAAATTTATTATAATGTTAAAGATGAAAATGAAATAAATGAAAATAATAATAGAGAAGATTTAAGGAATAATATAATAAAAAATAACATATTTGATAATAAATTATTAAACGAAGAAAATTATAATAATAATAAAAGTCTTTTGATTGTTTCTGATGAAAAGGAAAAAGTAAAAGAATCAAAAGAAAAGTTAGATATTTCATTGATATTTAAAAATAGGAAGGACAATACTAATTCTGAATTAAATTATAATTTAAATAATTTAGGTGATGGTTCTGAATGTTCTTCATTAAAAAAAGATATAAATTCTAATAAAAGTAAAGATGATAATTATGTGAATAATATAAATGAATTCAATGAAATAAATACATACACAGATAAAACATATAATGAATTAAATACCGAAAAAAGGAATAGTAATTTTGAATATCTAGATAATAGTAGAAGTAGCTCAGACCAAATAGAACAAATCTTTTCTAAATATAATATAGAAGTTTCTCATTTATCAAAATATTTTGACTTTAATAATAATGATATAAAAGAAAATTTAGAAACGATGTTAGATAATGAAAAAAATAATATTAGTATCTTATATGAGAAGAGTAAAAAAAAAAAGAAGGATAATGAAATGAATCAAGAATACAATTCTGAATATTCAAGTAATTCATCTCATTTTAATAGAAAAAAAAAAATAAAAAAAAATGGCTTAACCTTTACCAATTTAGAGGAATTGGATAAAAATTCAATAAAAAAAAAAAATTCGATGACTTATTCAATTGAAGAAGAAACATTTAATTCGGAAATAAATGAAAACAATTACATAACAGAG
Organism: Plasmodium relictum; assembly: GCF_900005765.1. Taxonomy (NCBI): domain Eukaryota; phylum Apicomplexa; class Aconoidasida; order Haemosporida; family Plasmodiidae; genus Plasmodium; species Plasmodium relictum. Next base: position 482,256 of record NC_041686.1, on the reverse strand, counting down.
GACGTTTTAAAAGATATATTAAATATAAAAGAAGAAAAAATAACTTTTGAAATTTTTAAAAATTATTTTTCTAATTTAAATTATGATATTAAATTGTCAAATATTCAATTATTATACAATTGTATCAAGGAGAATCTTGTAAATAATACAACAGAAAATGAAATGGAAATTAAGGAAGAAGAAATAAGAAAAGGTAGTAATAGTAATAGTAATAAAGAAGATTACATAACTGTTAAAGATATAAGATCTTATATCATTCATAGGAATACTAAAAATAATAATTATTACAATGAAATTATTAAAATGATAGTACATTTCAATAATATCTTATTATTAATGTTGAATAATAATAGAATTGAAATGAAAGACAAAGTATTATTTGAGTTACTATCTTTAAAATTTTCTTCTATATTTAATGATATATTACAAATGAATAGCAATTTTGACAATTTAATTAGGCATTTAAATGAAATTATAAAATTGATTTTATCAAATGATTCTAAAGAACAAAATTTAAAGAATATAATATCTAATTATTTAAATGATCAAAAAATATTAATTCATAAGAATGATATATTATCACAATTAAATAATAAATTCAGTGAAAAGGTGAAAACAAATTATTCTGAAAAGGAAGAAGTAGATAATTTAAAAATGGAATATAAAGAAATAGGAGAAATAAAAAAAGAAAAAGAAATTAAAATTGAAAATGAAAACGAAAACGAAAACGAAAACGAAAGCGAAAACGAAAACGAGAGTAAAAATGAAAAAAAAATAAATCATTTTATAGAGAATACGAAAATAGATAAATCAATGAAGGATAATAGCAAAAACATTAAAACAAAAAATAATAGTGCAAGTATCAAAAATAATTTGAATAATTGTTCCAATAAAAATAGCAAAAAAAATTCTACTAATAATACTGAAGAACACAACAAAAAATCAATTTATATTTTAAATGATAATGAAAATGATACCCGTTATTTAACAAAAGATATTATTATGAGTGAAATAAATAACACAAAAGATATTTGTGAAAATGAAGATTTAAAAAAAAATAAAAATATTACAAAAAAAAAAAAAAAGAGAACAAATGCATCACTTTTAAAAAATTATGTTGTATCAAATGATTTGGATAATGAAAAAATAAATGAAGAACAAATCTTGAATATTAAGAAAAGCATAGTAGACGCAAATCAAAAACTTGAGGATGCTATTGAAAAAAATATTGGAGAAATAAGGAAATTGAAAGAAAATATTGGAACAATTAAAAATACAAGTTTACAGGATGAAAATATAAACGAGGAAGAAAATGAAAAGAATAAAAAAATTAAAAAAAGTAAGAAACTTAGCAAGAATGAAAAAATTGAAGACAATGATAATAAAATTAAAGAGATCAATTTCAGTAGTGTTGAAAATAATAAAAAATTAGAACATACTAAAAATATTAAAAATAAAAAAAATAAAGAAGATAAAAAGGAAACAGAAAATAAAAAAATTGTGACGAATAAGAAAAATGACAAAAATAGTAAAAATGAAAAAAGTAGCAAAAATATAGAAAATAAGAAAAATAGGGAAGGTATTAAAAACACAGAAAACGAAAATTATAAAAAAAAGTATATGCAAAATTTTTTAATTAAAAAGGGTGAAAATAAGGAAAATAATAATATTAATTATATAAATTGTAGTAATGATATTAATATTGAAAAGTTTCATAATTATTCTAAAAAATATAATTCAATAAATATCATGAACAAGCATAATCTAAATATTTTACAAAAAAATATGTACAATAGTCATAACGTTCCATTTAAAGGATCTAATATACCTAATATAAATAAAGTAAACGAAAATATACATAGTAGTATAAATTACATAAATAATTATAATAATTATTTAGGAAAAGATATAGAAAAAATTTCCTTAAATAATTTATCTAATTCTAGTGAATATCAAAAAATGAACAATATAAGGAACCAAAACGCAAATTATGAAAAGAATAATATTAATTGTATAAATGAAATAAAATCGAATGATTTTTTTAAAAACGAAGTAATCCAAAATGCAATAATGAAAAATAATAATTTAAATTGTGTCTATCAAAACCAATTTCAGCAAAATGAAAAAAATATTTTAAATGCTCCTTTTAATTCAAAACATATTTTAGATAAATTAAATATCAATAAAAATAATGATTATTTAATGCAAGCAAATATACAAAAATATAATAACATAATTTCAAATCCTAATACAAAATATAATATTTTTGATAATATTATAAACATAAATAATAAGAATGAGAACAATCAACATCCAATAAATTTTTATCATAGGAATTCCCTAGAAAAAATGAATGTTAAAATTCCAGAAAAAAAAGCAATAAATAACTCAAATGATATTATTTTAAATAAAGTTTATAATAATATTATAAATAAAAACTGTAACATTAATAATGATAATGAGAATAATGTGAATAATAAAGATACATTTACTGATAAAAAAAAAATTGATATTATGAAAGATAAACGTAACAACAATGTTAATGATGCAATTAATATAAATAGTGACAATAAAAGAATTAAAAATGCCGATAGCTTATGTAATATAAGAAAAAGTACTCCATTTGAAAGTAAACGTTACAGTATTAATTATAAAAGTGTATTAAATCCTAATACATTCTATGATTTAAAGAGAAATGGTGATGTTGTAAATAATAAAATCAATTTATTCTCACGTGGAAATATTTCTAAAAGTATTAATAGGAATATTAGCTCTAAAAGTGAGGTCGATTCATTAAAAATTATTAAAGAAAATTTAAATAGTGAATGTGCAAATATTAAATCATTTAAAATAGAAAATGCCTTATCCAATTTATCAAATGATGAAAAAAACATACCGGAATTTAAAGAAAAAGATAAAAAGTCCGCATATACTCGTATTACTGAGATGTTTTCGCGCCAAATAAATAATTTCAAACTACGAAACAACAAATCATTGAGGTCTACAACAATTGAAGGAAGAATTTCGTTATCAAATAATAGTGATAATAATAATGAAGAGAAAAAAAATAATAATAAAAATAACATAAAATTTTTGATAGATCAATTAAATTTTTTTCAAAATAAATGTACACCTATAAAAAATTCTAATTCTAAGGAAGAAGAAAAAGGAGAAAAAGAAAGAAATGATGATGATATAATAAAAGTAGCTAGCAATGATGTAAATAATATTTGTATACAAAATAATAAAATGAATGACAGCTATAAGAAAAATCAAGAAAATGAAAATCAAATTAATTATGTTGAAAGAAGAAATAAATCATCTATTAGTGATAATATAAATAAAAATACAAACAACTTAAGTAATATAAATAATTTTTTATATAATATAGAAAATGTAAATCCTATGAAAAGAATAAAAAGTATAAATGTTAGAAAAGATAAATTAAGCCATATTACAAATAATAGAGTAAGTGAAGTAAAAAAAATAAATAACAATAATAATGATGTTAAAAGTGTTTTGAATAATAAGATGGGTGAAATTAAAAATATAAATAATGTGGTAAATAACAATAATATTAAATATTACAATGACGCCTGTAATAACATAATAAATAGTAACAATAATACTTTATATGCATATAATATGAACATTGATAATTCAAATATGAATTATAATAAAAATTACAGTGCGAAAATATTAAACAGAGGCCAAAATATGAGAAAAACGAATTCTCATTTTGTAAATTTTAATAAAATAAGTGGAGATGCCTTTACTTTTCAACAAGGAAACAACCTTCATCATAACTGTTCATCAATTGACAGATCTAGTGTAACAAAAAATATTTTAAAGTTAAAAGAAAAAGAAGATGAATCAAGTATATATGAGATGAATATGATGAAAGCTCCATTTCTCATTAAAAAAAAAGGATTTTTTGATGATTTAAAAAGGAGTGATATATTGCGAGATAGCAAAAATGGTCAAAATGATGACAACAATAAATGCATTATTAACAGTAATTTTGATGAATATAATTATGTTAAAAGAAATTTAATGAATTCTTTTATGGAGTCAAAGCAATTACAAAAGGAAAATCCAAGTCAAAACTTAAATAACAATATATTTTTGAAAAATCACAATTTCAATAATCATTATAATATGCCATTACATAATCAAAAATTAACTACCTTACATCAAGTAAGTGCTCAAAAAAATAATTTAAATTTATTTAATCTACCAGACAGTGTGAATAAAAATTATATTTTTAAAACACCTTCCTTACCAAAAAATAATATAATACAAAATAATTATCAAAATAATTTAATCCACTCAAATTATAGAAATATGCAAAATGCACTAAAAGAAACTAAATCTTTTTATAATAAAAATGACAATTACCATTTTTCTTCTAATTCTTTAAATAAATTTCAAAATAATTTTTCTTCTAATAATGTAATGAACTTATCTCCTATTGATAAAAATAACTTATCTATAGAAGAAATTCTGAAAATACCAGGAGTAAAGTTAGGCAGAAATTATGTCCAAGATATAGATATATGTTCCGATTGGTTAAAGTTTAATGATTATGATAAGAAAGTAATTGAAAAGTCATTAAAAAATAGTTTAGTAAATAAAAATTATGAGATGCCTATTGAAGGCACTCAAATTAAGCATAAAATTTCTTCTAACATAAAATAAACTAAAATTATAAATAGTTTTTCTCTTATATATTATAAATAAAATACAAAAAAATTATATAAAATATATATATAATGCACTTAAAGGATATTAGATAATCATAATAATTGAGTAATTATTAATAAATCATAAGAATAAAAATGGACAAGGAAAATGATACTATTTTTATTGTTTTATTACATTAATATTTCCAGAATGATGATGAAGAACTAAATTCACAATGAGAAAAAATGATGAGAAAAAAAGAAAAAAAAAACAGTATTTATGTATGTAAATGAAATTTAGAATTATAAATAAATGTTTTAAATATAAAACTTTAAAAAAAATTATTAATAAATTAAGATCATTAGTAAATAATAATTATAGTAAACAAATGTTTTTAAAAATGAACAAGTAAATAATTATATATTTATTTATACATTAGCATTATTTTTAATAAAATTTTCATATTAGAATTATGGTATGACCTTAATATATAATTATTAAAGTATACTAAAAAAACATAACAAATACAAGTGTAATAAAAAATAATATTTTTTTTTTTCTGAAATTATTTATAATACATATTATTTAAAAATTTATTATTAGATATATAATTTAACAACTGTTTTTCTATTTTTTGGTTTTTTCTATTTTTTTTTTTCTTTTATTTTTTTTTTTTTTGCCTCTAAGAGTGGATATTAAAAAAATTTAAAAGATAAAAATTTTTATACATTTTAAAATATATGAATAAATAAAAGTGTTATGAATAATATAAAGTATGATATTATTAATATAAATGAAGTTTTATTATATTTTTGTATGTCTTAGAAAATGAAAAAATTTATAAAAAGCTTTTTTTTTTATTTTTGTTTTTTTTTTTTCATTTTTAGTTTTTAGTTTTTAGTTTTTTTTTTTTTTTTTTTTTCAAAAATACTTTGTTAATTATATATAATTTATTATAAATTTTTTTTTTTTGTTATTGTTTTTGTTTTTATTTATTAATTTGTTTTTAGTTTTTATTTTTAAATATAACTTACAAGCATTTTTAAATTATTTATAAATTAAGACCTATGTATCAGCATTAGATACAAAATTTATAATTTTGTTTTTTTTACATTTTTCTTGTTATATTTTTAATTCTAGTAATAAGGTAGTAATTTATTATCATTTTATGATTAATAAAAAAAAGACATAATTTTTTAAGTGTTTCTTATTTTTTTTATTTATATATATAACTTTTTTCTATATATTAACAAGTAAGATGAATTTAATAATAAAAATAACTCAAATATTGATTAATAGAAAAATGTAAATATTGCAATTTAATTTAAATGAAAAAAAAAAAAAATATACTAAAAAAAATAAAGAGTATATAAAATTCTTAAGACGAATTATAATTATAAAAGAACATACATGCTCTTAATTTTTTGTTAAATAAAATTATAATAAGCATATAAAACAAATTCAAATAAACGAATTAAAAAATAGAGTATTAAAATAATTAAAAATATTTATATTATATTTTTAAATAATAATAACAATAGTAATATTGATAATATAATTAATAATAAATTGTCTTTTTTTTTAATAAAATTTGTGTTTAAAAAAAAAAAAAAAATTCAATGATGGATGAAAAAATTGAATTATTAATAAATACGATAAAAAAATGGACAATAAAGTAATTTAAAAGAAAAAAAATTAATAGAAAAAAGAAAAAAAAAATTATTTTTTTTTTTTTCTCCTAAAAATGCAGATATGCGTATAAGATATATATTAAAGGGAAAAACGAAGAAAAAAAAGAATATTAGTAAATATAAAATTAATCCCCTTTCAATTCTAAAATAATAAAAAAATTCTGATCTTTTTTTTTTTTTAAATAAATAGTTTTACTGTTACATTTTTTCATCAAGAAGCGAATGAATCTATTTCAAAATGTACTATAAATGCAAATTTTGTTATAACAGAGATAGAATTAATAGATATGAATAATTTATGTACTTGTAATAACTCTAATGAAAAATATTTTATAACTTTTAAATTTGAAAATGAAAATCTAACAAGAACTCTAGATATGAACTTAAATTATGAGGCGTGGATAGATAAGTATAATATCAAGAAGAAAAAAAAAAAAATAAGCAATAATAGAAAATAGTCATATAAAGGAATAGTAAATTGCGAAAGATATCTAGAAATAAAATAACTAAATATATACTTAGAATAATAAAAAAGGAAATGATAAACTATAATTTAAAAAAAAAAAAATTTATATCCGTTATGATTAAAATTTGATCATCTTTTTAATTTCAGATTAATTAAAGATAAAGAAAAGCTGAGAAACAATATAGATTTATCATCAGAGTTACTAGAAATTATTTGAATACATAATTATAAAAATATAAAGTACAATTTTCTTTTTTTCTTTTCTTTTTTTTTTTTATTTAGATATATGAAAACTAGATTTATTAAACCAATTGATGAAGAAAATATTCAAATAATTTTAAATAAAATTAAAGAGGAAAGGGAAGAAACTAAAAAAAAAAACCAAATACAAAAAGAGTTAAAAGAAAAAAAGGAGAAAACATTGAAAAAAGAAAACAAATTACATAAAATAAAGTCTTATGAAGAAACATATGAATTAGAAAAAATAAATTCTCAACAAAATTTAGACATTACTCATGGAAATAAAGAATTTGGAAAAACAAATAAAATAAATGAAGAAAATCAAAAATTGAATGAAGTACTATCCTTTTTAAGAAATATTCTATATTTTTATTTTACAGATATAGATATTAAAAAAAAAGGTAAAAATAAAATTAAAAAAAAGAGAAAATACTTTCTTTTTTTTTAAGAATATAAAGATATATCTTATTAAAATTGTGTTATTCTTTACTTTTTACTAAGGAAAATTGATATATAATTATTATAATGAAATCCTAAAAATGGTTAATTACAAGGTGTGCATAAGTTATAAATATTTAGAACAGTCCTTATCTAAAAGAGAAGATAAAGAAAATGATTTTTCCAAAATTTCTGAAAATTTTTTTTTTTATGAAACAGATGATATATTATGCTCAAGTACTAATGATAGTTCAAACGAGGAAAATTCAGTTATACAAAATATAAAAAAAAAAAAAAATGCAAAAGATGAAAACAAATATATCTCAAATTTATTTAATATTAATAACAAAGAAGTTGATCTAATTAAAAATATTAGTATATATAAAAATAATGATTTTAATGGGTGTAATATATTTTTTGAGTCATTAAACAAATCAGTCACTAGCTCTGAATTGTTTATTTTTAACAAAGATAATGAATATAATAAATATATCTTTACTGATAATTATTACGATTTCTTATTATATATGTCATATGCAGATGAAGAAGAAAAGGGTTATATAAATTATAATGATTATATAAATGATTTACCAAAGTATTTATACGAATTAAAAAAAAATAGAGAATATTTCAATATAATTAATTTAGATGATTTAGTTTTATATAAACAGTTAATATATGTTTGTTATGAAAATGAATTAAATTTCATGTATGATTGCTTTTTAAGTGAATTTAAGAAATTTGATGTAGGTAATAGTGGATATATCCACCGTAACCAGTTAAAAAAAATACTTCAAAAAAATGATCACATTATTTCAAGACAAGAGTATAAGTTATTACTTCATATTTTTGATTTTAATGATGACAATTATGTGTATTATAAAAACATTAAAGAAATTATTTTAAGATTAAGGTAATAGAAAATATTAGTAAAATTCTTTTATATAAATCTATAAGAGAAGAAAATATGCAATCATTATTTATTTAACCTCTTTTTTTTTTTTTATACTATTAATTATTACTTTATAACTTTTAGTTTTATCTTTTCTATCTTACCATTCCAGTTTTATTATTTTTCATTTAATGATTAAATTTTTTTTCTTTTTTTTTTATAATTTAAATATTAATACCTAAAATATTTTATTTTATCCTATTTTACATATATATATATATATTATAATTTTTCATTTAAATACCAGTTTTATTTACATTAATATACATTAATAGATTTGAAGGAATAAAAAATAGCATATTTGAAAGGGATCAAAAGCTACTACAGAAGTATTTATGTGAAGAGTTAATAAAAAATAATTTAAAAAATAAGAAAAAGATACATATATTTGATTGCAAAAATATTTTAGATTTTTGTGACAAAATTTATTTAAATAAGAATATTATTCATATAATATTGTCTTCTCTAAATTTTGATGAAAATTTAGAATTAGATGTGACTTTCTTTTTACAAGTTTCTATTACAATAATTATTAATTGTATTAAATTAGAAAATATGCATATGATTTATAATATTATAACTGATGAAAAGGAAAAAAAGGAAGAAGTTCAAAATAATGAATCAAATCATGCTTGCAAAAGGAAAAAAGATAATAAAAAAACTGAAAAAGTTAAAAAAAAATAAAATAAATAATAACAATAAAAAATAAGAGGGAGATAAAAAGTTATAAGGAAAAAATAAATGTTGAAAATTTATTATTTTTTTAAATAATTTTTTTTTTTTTAGGCCAATATACCAGCATTAGAATTAGTTGAAAGAACATTAACAAAACTATTCAAAGTTCTAGATGAAAAAAATGAAAGTAAAAATCAAAATTAAAAATAAATAGGAAAATAGAATTATGAAATTATTAAAAAAGACTAAATTTATAATATGTGTATAAATTTTGTTGTTTTTTTTTTTTTTTTTAAATTTTAGGTTATTTAAATATAAATGAATTCATTGAAACCTTATTAGAATCAAATAAAAAAAAAAAAATAATTGACATAAAAGAAATATGTAAATTAAGCAAAAATGAATTGCAAGGTTTCGTAGCAGAAATAGATGCTACTTCAAATAAACATATTTATAAAAAAAATATAAAAAATGGTAGAAATTTCGAATTTTGCAAAAATAGAAAAATTCATTATGAATCGCATATACATAAATGGTGTTCAAAAACATATCAAATAAGGTATCATTTAGATGAAAAAATGCATATATTTATATAATAATATTTTAATTTTAATAATTTTATTATAAAAAAAAATTACTAAAATAATTAAAAAAAAAAACTAAATTGATTACATAAAGATTCCATACTAAAATAAAAAAATATATAATTTTTATTTGATAATAATTAATTACACATAAATATATATATATATTTTTTATATTAGATCATGTGATTACTATAGCTATTTTCTAAATTATTCGGATCATTTAATAGATTTAGACGTAAAAAAAAAAAAAAAATATTATTTATATGAAAATTTTAGAAAAGTATTATTTTATATTAATAAAGAAGTTATTTTATTATAAAATAAAAAAAAATCAAATAAAAAATTAGTTTATATACTTCTAATTTTATTTCCATTGGATTTTTTTATAAGTTTAACAGCAATCTTATTATATTCGCACTTTTTTATTAATAAAATACATATAATTCAAAAATATGTATTTAAATAAAACAAATATAATAGAAAGATTTGTTTAAATATAACATTTATTTATTTTATTATTATTTTTTTATATATGTATATAGGATGAAATAATTAACTCTTTATTGTTTTGTGAAGAAAAAAAAGAATAATATTAAAAAAGTAACTAGGATATATATATAAATATATATAAACAAGTTTGAAGAAGTATAAAAAAATTAACATTAAAAAAAAAATAGAATAATTGAAAAATTAAAAATTGTAAATATTTAAATAAATATGTTTTATTATCCTTAAATTCTAAAACAAAATTAAAAAAGTATGAAATAGCAAAATTAAAGAAATTGTAAATAAAAATTATATTAAAATAAATAATAGTTATTAAATGGATGTAAATAAATAAAAATAACTAATACGAATAATAAATAAATAAATAAATATAATTAAATAAGAAAAAATAAATGTGTTAATATAAATTAAAAGAATTAATAAAAAAAAATGAAAAAAAAAATTAAATTATATAAAAGTAGAAAGAAGTATAAATACATATATATATATAATTTTTTTTTTCTTAAAAAGTTCTTTTACTCTATAATTTATTTTACAAAATTTAGTAATAATGAGTCTGCTGATAGCATAACTTTATTTTGGCATTTTGAAATAATATTAGAAACTTCTTTTGACAATTCAATTTTTTTTAATTCCATGAAAGCAGGGTTATCCTTAACAGCTAATCCTATTAATTTAGCTACTTCTGCTTCTCCTTGTGCTTTAATAATAGTAGATTTTTTTTCTTGTTCAGCTTTTAAAACAATATATTTACTTCTTTCAGCTTCTTGCTGAGCTACTTGTTTAGCTTCAACAGCTTTTTCATATTCACTGCTAAAACTTAAATGAGTTATTGATGCATCATCTAATAAAATATTAAAATCTTTTGCTCTTTGTACTAATTGTTCCCTTACGGACTTACTTACAACTTCTCTTTGTGTAATTAACTGAGATGCATTATACTGTGCTACAACACTTTTTAATACTTCGTTAATGATAGAAGGTAAAACCTTTTCATCATATTCTTTACCTAATGTTCTATATATTTCTACTAATTTTTTTTCGTTAGGTCTTGATAATACACGACATGTTATATTAACCATTTGCAAATCTCTTGAACCTGTTAGTGACATGAGTACTCTTGGTTTTGTTCTAACATCGTAAATAATAGATCTCTCAAAATAAGGTATTAAAAAATGTGTTCCTTCTCCATATATTTTATTTGATAAACCAAATATTCGATTATATTTGATCGCTCTTTTTCCTGCTTCTACATTATATAAACTGTTTTTAAAAAGCCAACTACCAAAAGAAGTTACTCCTATTACTGCACCTATGCTTATTCCTATTTTCCCAAGTTTTTTTAAATTATTTATATCAAAGTTTTGAGGATTATTCATTATAAAGAATTTAGTAATAGTATTTTTCAAAAAAAAAAAAAAAATTAATAATTTCAGAACTTTTAAAAAATATTTTTAATTTTTCAATTATAAATACTTTAAAATTTTGATATATATATATATATATATATTATTTTTATAAAATAAAATATATGTATTTATTAATTCCTCAATGTTTTATTCCTATATCGTGCAATTCTTTATCTATGTAGATATTTATAAATATTTTGAAAATTTTATCTAGTTTAAAAAACAAAAAACATACATATTCATATAATTTATACTAATTTATATATATATATTAAAAAAAAAATTATTTAATTTTGAATAAAAAAGCTAATTAATATAAATTAAAAAAACTTATAAAATCTTACATGAATTATTCATTATACTTTTTTTATACATCATGAATAAATATATATGCATATAGTACATATAAATACAAAGTAATAAATTTTTTATTTTTAAAAATTTTCATAAATATATTTTATTTTTTTTTTTTTTTATTAAATATTATCTAAAATGTATTTCATTATTTATAAATTCTTTTTTCTTGTTTCAAAATTTTTTATATTTAATTCCATCTAATCTTAAAAATAAATAACAATTGAGTCGTATTAAAAGTAATATATATGTATGTATTTTATATGTAAAAGGAAGAATGCTCAAATACAATGTATGTATTATATTAAAATTTGAATAGAAAAAAAAAAAAAGATGAAAGAGTATTATTTTTTTTTTTTTATTATTGTAAATATAAAATTTACTTCTACACTTATGCATTAAAATATCACAAAAATTAAAAAATGTTATTATTTTTTTTTTTTTAATAAAAATTGTATTCAAATTGTTCTCTTAAACTTTTTAAAGAAATAATTGTAAAAGAAATTTAATGTTTTACTCTTATTTTCAAATAGTAGTTATTTATAGAAAAATTATGAACTTTTATTAAGTTTATCTTTAAAATATACAAGGTAATATATTATTTTAGTTAATATTTATCTTTTAAAAAGTAATTAAAATAGACTTTACAAAAGTGTTAATAAACTTTTGTAAATGAATAATGAAGTTGATAATACTATTTTCATTTTCATTTTTTTTTTTTTTTTAATTTAATAATTGTATAAACCCTTTTAGTTTTTCTTTTAAAAATAAAAAGAAAGAAAAATACTATATCCTTTAAAGCTTAAATGTTCAAAAGATTATAAAAATTAAAAATGTGATATAAGAAATTTAATATAATTGAACAGAAAAAAAGTATAACGATAGAAAAAATATAATTAAAAAAAAAAAAGGAAATAGAGATTTTAAAAAACTAATATAATTAAAAGAAAAAAAAATATGAATATATATTTAAAAATATTATTACATATATGAAATATTAAAATAAATAAAATTGGAAAATGTTAAATTTTTCATTTTTCTATATATTTCTTTATATTTTTTCTTTTTTTTTTTTAAAGCATTTTGCTTATAGATATCATCATATTTAGTAAGTACCTATTTTTCAACTTAAAATTTTTTTTAAATCAATTAATATTCCTTTAAATAGTTTTAGTATATTTTATTTAGTACACATCTAAAATAATAATTCCTATTTATTTTTTAAAATTATAAAACTCATAACATTTAATATTTAATTTATAACATTTCATTTAAAAAAAAATTGTTTATTTTTAAAGGTCTCGAAATGCAAGATTTTATGTGTTTCTTTTTAAAATTATAATGATTTATAAAATGAATAAATTTGAAGTTCATATTTTTAAAAAATTAAAAAAAAAAAGTTACTGTGAATTGTAATAAATTGTAAAAAAGGAAAATAGAAAAAAATTATATATATATATAATAAACATTAATTTTTTTTTTTTATCATATTTTTATGCACCAGTACATAATTTTAAGGTGCGTTAATACATTTTTAAAGAACTTAAACGTGTAATCATAGAAAAAAAAAGATAGTATATAAATAGGTAAAGTAGCAACTATAGAATTTTTAACTATATTTAAAAAAAAATCTTATTTTATATTATAATAGTATAACAAATAGAATTTATATATATTTATTTTTTTTTTTAAAAATAATGTAGATATGCAATATAGTTTGTTAATTTTATTTAAGTATTTATATGTATAATTTAAAAAAAATGTAAAATAATATTGAATAGCTACAAAAAATTCCTTTAGCTTAATAAAAATAGCTTTAAAAAAAAAAAAAATTCCTATTCATTTTATGTAAAAACACATTAAGACAAAATATTATTTTTATATTTATTCATTTTATTGGGCATAGATATTTTATATTCTTTTATAACATCGTTAGAAATATTTCTTTTATATTTTTTGCAAAGAAAAAAAAAAAAATTATTTTTTTTTTTTAAATTAAAAAATAAATCATGTTTTTTTTCTATATATTTCATGTAATATATATATGCATACTTATATAATACCAACATTTAGTAAAGGCTTATTCTATATATATATTTTTTTTTTTTCCCCTTGTACTATTCTATGTTTTGTTTGTTTTTATGTATATTGAGCTCATTATTAATTTATACATTATTTTACTTTTATATTCTATGAAATTTTTATAAGAAGTATGAATAGACCGTATGAATTTTATTTGATATCATTTTATTTTTTCGCTAGAGTTATTTGCGTTATTTTTTTTTAATTTTTTTTTTTTTTTTATTTGCATTCAAAATTTCATTTTGAATTATAAAAAGATATTAAGAAAATAAAAAAAAAAATTATAATTAATAAATAAATTTTAATAAGTTAATATTTAATTCACAATTATTAATAGTTTTTTTAATACATTATGCCTTGTGATAATATGTCAAATTTTGTTAAAAAAATTATACTTAATACATTTATAAATATATTTTTATATACTTAAAATGTTTAATCTTCACATATATATGTATTTCCTTTAAATTTACTTAAATTTTATATTATATATATATATATATATTTTGTTTTTTAACCATTAAGTTTTAATAAACTTTTTATATAAATTTTAATATTTATATATAAAAGCTTGTTTGGACATATAGATATAAAAAAATATTTAAAAAATGTAATTTGACGTATTAATAATATATATAATGTTAATAAATTTTTATATATCTCTTTTATTAAGTTTTAGGAAAAGATTGACATATAAAAAAATTTTATGTTTTATTTATAATTTATATAAAAAAAATTTAAGACAGTTTTTTTTTTCATTAAAAAGTATCATGAATTTATATATGAAATAAAAAAAGACAATAAGGAGAAAAAGCATTATATAATAATTATGTTAATATATATATGTGTATATATATAATTTGTTTCATTTTTATTTTTTATATAAATAAAATAAATTAATTGAAAGTATCAAATTATATTATCGTAAAATTCATTATAATATATACAATTGATATATCAATTTTAATTTTAAATAAATGAAAATCTATACTTTTTGAAATTTATATCCTTTTTTTTTTTTTTTTAATTATTTTTATATTTTGAATAATCAGAAGAATAATATTTATGTAGTTATTTTATTTTATTTTGTTTTATTTATTTATTTTTCTTAGATAATTTTAAATTTTGTCAACTTTTTTTGTTTTTCATTTTCTAATTATTAAATAATCTATATTTTGTTAATGCCAATCGCGTTTGACTTTTTTCTATTAATATTTATTTTAAATAAAAATTATAAATATTAGATTTTTGTTTCTTTTTGTTCTAAAAAAATATAAGTTTATTATATTTTTTTTAGATTATTTTAAGTTAATATAATTATATATATATTATTTACTTATACATAAAAATGAATTATTAAAAATAGTTGTATAAGTATTTTTATTATTATAATGGATGCATCTATACAATTTTTTCATAAATACATACAACTGCTTTATTTTTTTTTTTAATAATTTATTTTCTGCTATGTAAATATAGCTTCCTATGCATATGCATATTTCATGAAATAAAATAAGAAATTTATCATAAATTATACACATTTACAGGTATGAATATACAATTGTATATTCAGAGATTAAATACTATTTAGAAATTTCAAATAAATATTTTTTTAAAAATATAATTGAAACTTTTTTATTAATTTGATTAAATTCATAAAAAAATTGTAAATAATGAGGTATCATTGTGTTGTATTTTTTTTTTTTTTTTTTTTGATTGTATACTTTTTTATAACTAATATTTAATGAATTTATTGTTACATAAGAAAGTAATTTAAATTTTGATTCTTTTTTTTTTTGGAATTGAGCATTTTATTAAATATAAAACAAAAAAAAAAAATTATATCATTATATATATTAATAATAATATAACTTTTTAATGAAATTTTATTAAAAGAATAATAAATTAAAAAAAAATTTTATAAAAAAAAAATGTGGTATATCAGATAAAATTATCGCAGAAATTTGTTACTTAAAAAATTTATTTGCTCAATTAATTAAAATTGTGTACATGAAAATTTTTTTTTGTATTAAATTTTTTTTTTTTTTATAAAAGAATATATAAGTATATATAAAACGAAAACATTTTAAATATATAAGAATTTTAATTTTTATTAATATTTATTATATAAGGTATATTATTTAAATTTCAATATTTTATTTTATTTTTTTTTAATTATTCTCATTTTTTAATATATAATATGCTTTTCTTAATATTTTTTTTTTCACATATTAACTTGCACTTTAAAAAAAAAAAAAAAAATATTTATTAAATTAGCCTTTTTCTTTTTCAATTTTTTACTTTTTTTTTTTATATAAGAAAAACATGTAAAAAAAAAAATAAAAAAAATTAAATTTTAAATCTTATTTATGTTATTTTATGAAATATAATAAATGAATGCAAAAAACATTGTTTAGAAAGAAAAAAAAAAAAAAATTTTTATATAAAAAAAAATTTCTTTTGAATTTTTTTGGGTAATATATGCATTATTGAACAGGATGCTAAAAATTTATGAGAAGATTTAGGAGAATATATATTATATAAGTTTTCAAAATAATTTTAATGATTGTAATAATTTAAATAATGATGATAATGTTTATATATTTAATCTTTTTTGATTTACAGACAATTATGAATTGTAGCATTTTATTATGAATGATTTACTTTGTATTTAACCTTATTTTATATCATAAAAAAAAAAAAAAAAAAGATAATAATAAAACACTAGTTCATTTTTTTTTTTTTACAGTGTTAATAAATTTCAAGCCGAAAATAATTAAAAAAAGAATAATCAAAAGTTATATAAAAATATTATTTTATCATTTATTATTTTTTATATGAATTATATATTTATTTATTTTTAATTATATAATGAATATATATAAATATGATGAATTTTGTCCATATGTATTAACCACTGAAAGAAACTATGGAATTTTTTGTTCCTATATAGAATATCAAAAAAATCATATAAGAAACTATAATGAACAAATATTTAAAGCTATAATTATTGAAGCATTAATTGAACAAGTAAAGAATTTAAAAAGATTAGAATTAAAAAAACAAACTATCTATAATAATAACATAAATATTTGTAGCAATGAGCAAATTATAGAAAAGACAGAATTAAAAAATGATATAATTTTTAACGTACCTATTAGTGATATAGAATATGTTGATACGGAAGGAAAACAAGAGAAAATAAATAACTTAGATTGTAATAAAATTTTTGAATTAAAAAAAAAAAATAGCTCTGAAAAAGTAAGAAATATTGATATAGATGAGAAAAAAAGGAAAAACAAAAAAAAAAAAAAAAATAGAATAGAAAAAAAAAATATTGAGATAAATAATAATTTCAGGAATTATATTACTATATTGCAAAAAAAAAAAATTGAAATAATCTGTAACTATAGTTTAAATTATTTTATAAATAAAAGAATTCATAATTATAGAAATATACAAAATTTCATTGATACATTAAAATGTAATGCAAGAGCAAAAATTATTTTAAATATTGAGAAATGTAAAAATGAAACTCGAGAGATAGTTAAAAATAATTTTCTTTTATTATATTGTTTGATCAACTTAATAGAGAACTATATTATAAATATTTTATTCCTTGAATCAAGTGAAATAAAACAAAATGAAATAGAAAATTTAATTCCATTACTGAAAGCTATTAATAAAATATATTTTTATATAAGTAGTGAGGAAAAAGAGAAACTTTATTTAAATTGTAATTCATTTTTTAATAATAGAAACAATGATATTTTAAAGGAAGTTAGCAATATTAAAAATAAGAATTATAAAAAAAAATTAACACTTTTTCATTACATATTTTTTAAATTTGTTATTAATTATATAAATTCATTAAATAATGAAATGATCAGTAATGATTTTTATAAAAGAAAGATGATGAATGAAGCATTAAAAAAAGATACAGAATTCTTATATAAGATATACTGCAATATTAATACTGATAAAAAATCTTTTTTATGTCATAAAGTTATAATATCAAATAATCAGACATCAATGAATAAAATTATGTTGTCTAACTTTGCGTATAATAATTTCTTTGTTAATATATTTATAATAAAAATAAATAATTTGAATAATTGTCTAAATTTCATTAGCCAAGAAAATAATGTTATTAATTATTGCATTGAAATAAACCATGAAATCATGAGAAAACAAAATTCAAACAATGATTATTATATTAATTTTGATACTATCTTTGATATTAAAAAGAACATAAATATGTTAGTGTGTAATGATATTACTCATTACGACTATTTTCTGAGCAAATATAACATTGATTATAAAATGAAACGTAACTTAAATTATAATGATTGCAATCTTAGTATAAATATAATAATGTATACTCCATTAAGTAACATTAACAAACAAAAAAGAGATACTCAACTTAATAAATATAATTATATGGAAAATGATAGAAAAAATACTTTATGTATACTCATTTTAAGTAATCGCTTCAAAAATAAAATTTATGATTTTTATTCAAATAGGAACATCCATATAAAAACGAAGAAAGAACATAACACATTTCCTTCAGCTAAAAAAAAAAATCCATGCTCCCAATTTAAATCAAATTATAAATGCGATAATCTTTCCTTTACGTTTATCAATGTCTTTAAAAATATAAAAAAAAATAGCCTATATTTACGTTACTTTAAAAAAGGGAATAAAAAAAGAGCTTCTATTATTTTTATAAATAAAAAAGAAGCGTTTTATTCAACTGGAATTATTCAGAATACAAAAAATGTACCATGTTTTAATATTAAAAAAAAAAAATCAAAAAAAAATAGTTTCTTAAAAAGAAAAAATAGGCCATATTTCTTAATTAACGATATAAATGATGAGAAATTATATATAAAAAAATGTTGTAAGAATATTAAATTATATTGTAGTAGTAATGGAAATAACAACTATAACAATTATTCTAACAACTATCCAAATAATAATTATAGCAATAATAATAATAACAATAGTAATAATTATAATAATAGCAATTATAGCAATAACAATAATAGCAACAATTATAACAACAATAATTATGATAATAATAACAATTTCAGTAATAATAATAATAATAATATTGGAAATAGTAATAATAACGGAAATGATGACAACAATGATGATAATAATAACAACAATAATAATAATAATAATAGTAATAAAGATATTTATGATGAAGAAGATAATGAAGATGACAAGAATAATAACAGTAATAGTTACAATAGTATTAACAAACATACATTGAATGAAAATATAAAAAATGAAAATATTGATAAGAATAAAAATATGAATAGTAAAAATAGTACTATTATGCAAGAAATGAAAATAGATGATATGGGAATGTACAACAATGATGAACATATAAATAATATGATGAATAATTATGTTGATAAAATTATAAATAGTAATGAAAATGTATATAATAATGATGGTATTCATAAAAATGATAATATTTTTAACAATGAAGAGAATAAATTAATAGGAATAAATAAAAGTATTACAAATAATATAAATAATAAAACTGGTACAGATATGAACTACAATATAAATTTTATGAATTACTTGAATAATCAGAATTCTCAAAACAATCTAAATATGCTATCAGGGATGAACAGAATTAACAATATACCTCTTAATCAAATAATGAATTTTCAAAATGTATTGATAAATAATATGCCAAATCAGTATAATCAAAATATGCATTATGATAATTTGGATAATATGCAGGATATGAAGCAGCCATCACAATTAATTAAACAAAAACCAAATCAATACATATCACAACAAAATCAATCCGAAAATAAAATAAATACACAACATTGTTTGTCTTCAAATTTTTTACAAAATCAGTTACATCAACAATTTCAAATTCAGCAACAAATGCATTTGCAGCATTTAATTCATCAGCAAAATTTACATCAATTAAGTATGATGCAGCAAAATAATCAACAAAAATTTCCAAATCAGCAAAATATTCCTAATCAACAAAATATTTCTAATCAACAAAATATCCCTAATCAGTCTAATGTATCTCTCTTAAAAATGCCACAAATTTTATCCTTAAATCCAGTTGATCAAAGAAATGCCCAAATTTCACAAAAATTACAAAGGCATTCAATGAATACAATGGATCAATGCAATACTCAAAGAAAAGCTAACTCAAATATACAAGCGTTGAATAATTCATCAAATCATTTTAATTCTATACCAATAAAATTTCCATATAAAAACAATACTCAACAAATGAATAATATAGTGCAGCAAAATCCTCAGAATATGCCAAATCAGCACAATTTACAAAATCAGAATAATTTACAACACAATTTAACTAATAAGCAGACTGTTCAACAGATAATTCCGAATCAACAAAATATGCAGCATATCTTGCAGAATCAGCAGAACGTTCAACATTTATTACCAAATCAGACAAATATACAACACATATTGCCGAACCAACAAAGCGTTCAACATATATTACCAAATAAGCAGAATACTCAGCAGTTATTGCAACAAAATCAGCAAAATATACAACCTATATTGCCAAATCAGCAAAATGTACAGCAATTGTTGCAACATCAGCAAAATGTGCAGCAATTGATTCCCAATCAGAAAAATCTTAATACAACATCCATATCAGGACAACTTCATAGACAATCTAATCAAGCACCAACACAAGTAACGTTAAATCAGCAAAATATGCAGCAATTTATTCCCAACAGCTCTATGCATATGTATCAGCAACCGTCATCATTTTTACAAAGGGTATCATCAATGCCTCAACAAATGCCACATCAACAGATTCCATATGATTGGATTCCTAATCCTTATATGCACCACCAATATATGCTTCAACACTGTCAGTTAACACCACAGCAATTATTTATTCAACAACAACAACAAAAGCAACAAAATATACCTCAATTACAACCAAATTTATTACATCAGCAACATCTATCACAAAATATTCAACAACAAGGTACATCACAACCGCAACAACAACAATCACAAGGAATATCACAATTACAGTTACAACAACAGAAACAAACCATATCGCAAATGCAGCAACAAAATTTATCACAATTGCAACAAAATATGTCACTTCAACAACAACAAATGCAAAATATATCACAATTGCAACAACAGATGCAGAATGTTTCTTCTCAACAACAAAGTATACCATTAAAACAGAATATTTCTCAACAATTTGCTCCTATATTTAAAGACGCTGTAATACAAGGAAATAATAATTATGAAATATTAGAAAGTATGAATGAATTACAAAGAATAAGTGTGCCAATGAAAGGTAATTTAGAATTATGTAGCACATCCATGGAAGGTATAATTGAAGAGGACATTTTCGACAGCAATTATCATTGTGATATTTGTAACAAAGATATAACTCATACAATTCGTATAAGATGTGCAGAATGTATTGATTTTGATTTGTGTGTTAATTGTTTTAGTAGTGGAAAAGAAATGAAATCAGATAAATGTGAACATTATAATTATCATAATTATATTCCTATACCAAAGTATGATTTTCCGTTATATAAATTGAATTGGAGTGCTGAAGAAGAGTTATTATTGTTAGATGGAATTAGTAAATATGGATTTGGTAATTGGGAACAAGTTGCTGATTTGGTAAATTCTGTTGCAAAAATTACAAAAAGTGATAAAGAATGTGAAAATCATTACTATAATTTTTATTTAAGGTCAAATTGTGCACCTTTACCTGACAATAAAAGACTATTAATTAAACCGGACGGTAACCCTTATGAAATTGAGCAAGTCATTGAAAAGGATATTAATGAAAACGAAGAATATGTTCTACCCAAATCAAAAAAGAATAACCGAACTCAGATTGTTGGGTACTGGCCATTAAGAGGAGATTTTGATATTGAATATGATAATGATGCAGAACTCTTATTAGCTGATATGGAATTTAAGGATTCGGACTTACCTCAACAAAAAGAGTTAAAATTGCAAGTTTTAGAAATATATAATTCAAAATTAGATGAAAGAATATACAGAAAAAGAACTGTTATAGAAAGAGGTTTATTGGATACAAAAGCACAACTGCAAAAAGAAAAAAAAAGAACAAAAGAAGAAAAAGAACTATATGCTGCCTTAAAGCCATTGTCTAGATTTCATTCTCCTCAGCACCACGAATATTTCATACAACTATTACTAGAAGAACAAAAACTTCGTCAGAGATTAACAAAATTACAAGAATGGAAAGCGTTGGGGCTTCAAAACATAGAACAAGTTCAAGAGTATGAAATAGAAAAAAATAGAAGAGCTAAAGAAAAAATAAAACAGGATAATTGTGAAAAGATAACAAAAAATTTAAAAATTTCGAAAAAAGAAAAGGAATACAAATTAAAGCATAAGGATGATGAAGCAGAAGATAATAAAAAATTAAATATAGAAACCTTTTTAGCACTAGATTTATTAAATGAAAAAGAAGTAGAGTTTTGCAAAAATATGAAGCTCCCTATTTTATTCTTTTTATTAATCAAAAGATTATTAATAATGGAAATAAGTAATAGTAATTTAAATATGTTAAAAGATATAAATGAGTTGAAATTAAAAGGATACAAAGTAGGCCAGTTATATGATTTCTTTTTAAGTTTTGATATAAATCAAAAGGAAGATTCTATGACTAATGTAAATATCAAGAACTTAAACTCAAAAAAAAATGAAGAAAAGAAAAAAAAAATGAAAAATTTTGAATATAGCAATTTAAAAGATTTAAATAAAATAGAAAAATTAGAATTAACTGATCAAAATAATAACTACTTTTTAATGGACAATTTAAGCAATGATAATGAAAAAGATAAAAAATCTAAAATAAAAAATATTCCTACTTCTAATGATAACCCTAAATTCGATGATAATGTGTTAAATGTTTTTAAAAATAATACAGATAATGTTCATGATCAAACTAAGGAAATTAAGCCTTTTGCAAAAGAAAAAATAGACTTGGATCATTTGAATAATAATGAGATAAGTAATAATAATGTTATACTATCTAATCAAAAACATATATATAATGAGAACGAGGAAAACCGTGAAGAATTACATGTTGAAGAAAAAGAACAAAACGGAGATAATTTAAACGGAATGAAAGATAAAAAATATAAAGAAAAAAAATTAAAAAAAAAGAAAGAAGAAAAGATAAATTCTTCAGTAGGAAAAGATGTTGATAATAATAATATAATAGAAGAATATGAAGAAAACCATGAATATTTATTAAATCAAAAAAAAAAATGTTCTTTCAAGAAAAAGGAAAATAATAATGAAGAAAAGGAAAAAGAAAAAGAAGAAAAAAAAGAAGAAACAAATATTGAAAATTATAAAAATGATGAAAATAACATACAAGAGAATGAATATAAAAAAGAGCAAATTAAACAAGAGGATTTAGAAAAAAATGAGCAAGAGCATGATGGTGATATTGGTGAAGATGCATATGTTGATGAAGAAGAGGAAGAAGAAGAAGAGGAGGAAGAAGAAAAAGAAGAGGAAGTAGTTGAAGGGGAAGAAAAAGAGGAAAATGGAAAAAAAAAAAAAAAAGAAAAAAAAAAAAACCAAGATTTAGAAGAAAAAGAATGTAATAATATAAAAGGAATTCATAATGGCAATAGCTGTAGTAATCAGAACTTAAAAAGTATAACTCAATTAAAGAAAAAATCGTATGAAAAAAATAAAGAAATTTTAAATTTAAAAAATTTTCAGAATAAAAAAAAAGCAAGTGATAGTTTGGAGGATGAACTAGAAGAAAAAGAAGAAACTTCTAGTGTTGTAAATAATGCAGATAATACTTATGCAAAAACAAAAAAATCTTTCGAAAAAAATGATGTTAATAGTGAAAATTGTGAATATGATTTAAAAAAAAAAAAAAATAAGATAAAAAAAAATAATGAATATGATATAAGTAGAAATGAATCAAAAAATAGTAATTTAGAATTAGATAATAATAGTCTTGTAGAAGAATATGATTCAAGCATAGAAATGAACGAGAAATTACAAAAAAATAAAAAACTAATTGTTACATCATCTCCCTTTAATTTAAATAAAAACGAAAAAAATAAACGATATAGATTGAAAAACGAAAAATTAAATACTGATGTGGCATCAAGCATAGACACAAAAGAAAATGAAAAAAAAATAAAAAATTTTGATGCAAATTTAAAAAAAAAATCAAAAAAAAGAAAAGGTTCTATGAGTTTAATTTTGAATTCTAAAAAGTCATTAAAATTATAATTTTATTTATACCACCTGTAAATATATAAAAAGAGAAGAATTGCTTTAAATTTAAAAGAATGTAAAAGTTAATATAAAAAACAAAAAAATATATTTTACTGTTTAATTTTTAGTACGTTGGCACTTTTTGAATATGCATTAAAAATAAATTTTAATTGTTTTATATTATTCATTGAAAGTGATGCTACTTATTTGTTTTTTTTTTTTTTTTTTTAAAGCTTTGTTTATTTTACTTTACATGATTTTATTATTTTGTGTTTTTTTTATTTTTTTCTTTCAATTTTACTATTTCTTATTTCTTATATATATATATATATATTATATTCATTTCATTTTTAACATTGAGGTAGTGTGAATTAATTTAATAATTTATGAAATGTTTAAAATAAAAAAGAGAGAAAAAAAAATTTAATATGTTAAATTTTATATATTTATTTTTTCATGTAATTTTTGTTGTATAAAAATGTTGAAATTTTTTGAAATAACTTGATTATTTTTGCAATTGTTTATAACATTTCTTTTTTCTATTTTTTTTTTTTTCATTTTTATTGTACTTTTAATATTTTTAAAAACAAGGCTATGTTTTTTAATTTAAACAAAGATACATATATTTTACATTTACTATAAAAAAAGTGTTTAGTTCAAATTTTATTTTGTAACTAGAAATATTTAATACAAAAAAAATAAAAAAAAGAATAAAATAAAAAGAATTAAGCAATATAAAATTAAAGAAATCATTAAAAATGACAAAAAATATAAAGATTCAAGAAAAAGGAATTAACAAAAAATAAGTTAAACATAATAAAATAATACATAAATGAAAAGAAATATAAAAAAATACAAATTAGAAAATGTGAATATTTTATATTATAAAAGGTATTTTTAAAAGTTTCCAAATACAACAATTGTTTTAATTTTATAGCAACATTTGATCTTATTACATAAACATATATCAACTGTATTTAAGCTTTTTCTATCTAAATCAGATTCTTTGCCATTTTTATTAGAAAAACAACAAAACTTTTTTATGTAACTAAATAAAAAATAAAAGAATCTATTAAATAAAAAGTTAACATCTTCTAAGGACAATATATTAGAAAACTTAGTTTTTAAAACTTTTGAATAATTATCATTCAATTCATTTTTAAAAGTAAAGATATAACCAATGTTCGATAGTTTCTTAATTCCTATTAAATGATATGTATGATACAAGCAATTATTCATTTTTATTAATTTTTTCTTTTTACTACCAAATGAATAGTTCATATTATTGAACATACCGAATAGGAATTTATTAAAATTATTTTTTAGAATTTCTATTTCTAAATCTTTATATTCTTTCATCATCTTAATATTATAAATATTATCAAAAAAATTGAATGATTCTTTTTTTAAATAACTATATTCATTAAAATTTTCATGTAATACATCATAATGATATATTATTGTTTTTATTTTTTTTTTATTCTTCCCTTTTTTTTGATTATTTCTATTTTCTATTAAATCTTTTGTCTGTATGTTTCCTTCTTTCATAAAATTATAATTATATTCATTATTATTATTATTATTATTATTTGAATATGTAAAGTAGTTATTTTCATTTGAATTCGAAATAAAATGGATATTTGAATCTCCTACGCAATTAATTTTATTTACATCATTAGCATCATCATTTTTTATTAATTCGGTTATATTTTTTAGGATAATTTTTTTGTCTTTTAAAAATTCTTCAAAGTTCTCCTTATATAATTTAGAATTTTGAAAATTTTCTATATAATAAATTTGTTCACAAAAAAAGTATTTTTCCAGGCTGTATTTTTTATTTTTAGTTTCTTTTAGCTTTCTAGTTAGTTTTTTTTTTAAAAAAATATTAATATTTTCTATTTCTTCATTACATTCCCACAGAATGTTTTTCGAATTTTTCCTACAAGAAATAAAATGATGTAAATTACTTAAACTAAAAAAACTTAAAGAGTAGCAGTTATATATAACACTTTTTAAAATAGTAAAAAATAAAAATTGTACAATTATTTTTATATTATAATAGCATATAATTTCTATATTTTTATCATTTATAGTTGATAAATTTATTTTTTTTAAAATATCTATATGGTTAAAAAAATCTAGTGAAATATCTCCATCTTTTATTGTATCATATTCTTCTAAAAAATTTGAAAAATTATAATTCCCTAAATTTTTCATATCTTTTAAGCAATTTTCCAAATCAATATTATTTACAAAATTCAATTTATTTACTAATGGTTTCATGTTACTATTCTTATTTAATTTATTATAGCAATTTAAGTTCTTACTGTCCAAAATATTATTATATGCATTATTACTATGGATTTTATGTGATTGATTATATCCATTAGCAGTGATGCTGCCATAATTAATAATTCTAATTCTTTCATAATTAAAAATATTAATATTATTATTACTATTAGCATCATTATCATTGTTATTTCTAGTATTATTATTTTTATTATTATAATTAGTATTATTATTATAATCATTATTATTACTATTATTATTATTATTAGTAGTAGTAGTAGTAGTAGTAGTAGTTTCATCATTATTATCTCTGTTATTATTATAATCATTATTAGTAAGATTGCAATCATTATTAATGCTATTATTAGCATTACAACTAAAAGAATTATTATCAATATTACTATTTGTACTATCATTGCATCTATTTGTATCATTATTATTATAATTGTTAACAGGCTTATTGATACTAATATAATTATTGTTATAACTTATGTTCCTACTCACATTTCTATGGAGAGATAAGTTAAGTGCTTTTTTTCCGTTTATATTTATATTTCTTATATTAGAAGTTTTATCATAATGAATATTTTTTATTTTCAAATTATCACTTACTTTATGAGTCTGATGAGAATCATCGACATTGGCATCTTCACTATTTAGTAATCCGTATGATACTAATTTATTTAGATAAGAATTGATATTGCTTAAATCTATATCGTAAGATTCATTAAAATTGTATTCATAAAATTTTTTTTTTTCTTCTTCAGTCAAATAGTTCTTAATTAAATCTTTTATTTGCCTTTTTAAATATATAAAATCCTGATTTTGAGAAACTATTTGTTGAATTTTTTTATAAACACATTCAGATCGAAATAAAAAATTGTAGTCAACTATAATATCAGATAAATTAAGGAATTTCTTTTGAATAATAGAAAATAATTTAGCTAAATATATTTGAAGTTGCTTTAAGGAAAATAAGAAATTATTTTTATTCATTAATTTATATTTTTTTATAATATAAAATAAATACATTTGTATTAATATATAATTACTGAAAATTACTCTTATATACAAAAATATTTTTTTATAAGAACTTATATCTATTCCTAAGAATTCATTAATTGTATTTAAAAAAAAATTTAATATTTTCTTCTTTTTTGATATTATTGCATGTTGAGTAACATTTAAGCAGTAGCATATAAAATGATCTTTTATTTTAATATTAAATACATTAAATGTTATAATAACACATGAACAAAGGAGATAGTGTAAATTCCCACCGTAGCATCTATTCTTATTATTATGTACATTCATATCTAAATTTTCTTGACGATTCCATAATATGTAAAAAGAATATAAAATACAAGAATACAAAGAAAGTAATGTAATATTTTTTTCTAAATATTCAATAATTTTTTTTTCGTTGTTTTGCTTTTCTTTTTTTGATTCTACATTATACTTTTTTGGGACTTTTGTTAATAATATATTTTCATTTTCATATTTAATATTGTTATTTTCTTCAGAATAATATTCATCATGATTACTATTTGTAAAATTTTTACAATCTAAGATACTATATTCATTGCTATCATAATAATAATTATTGCTAATTTCATTAATATCATTTTTTTTATCCTTGAAATAATCGCTACTATTCTTATATAATGATTCAAATTTACAATTATTGAATTTACTTAATTTATGCACATCCTTAATATCTTCAATGTGCAATGAAGAATAATTATATAAAAAATTTTCTTTAATTTCTATTTCTTCATTTACTTCTTCATTAATACATACATTTTCATTTTCTGGAATTGTACTTGCCCTATATTTTTTTTTGCTATTACTTTCATCATTACTCATATCTGCTCTTATATTTTTTTTAATTTTATTATTTAGACTATTAGCATATTTTAATTCTTTTTCTTCTTTTACTTCTCCATAATAGTCTTCATTAGAAGATTTATTTTCTGATTTCAATGAATTATCGTCACTACAATTATTTATAAGGTCAAATATATCATCAAATATATTTACTCTCTTTTGAATTTTTGAACTTTTTTTATTTGTATTATTAAAATTTTTAATTCTCCTAACCATATTGGTTATATATTTCTCCATAAAAGGCAATAAATCACAATTAATAAAATTTTTTATGTCTAATCTATTACATATATTAAATATAATTTTTGCCAGATGTTTGCAATAAATTTTTTTTTTAGAAATATTTTCTTTTAACTGATATTTTAATTCATGTAGAGTCATAATCTCATTATTTAAATTACAATATATAAAATTCAAGCAAAGTACTAAAACACATATCTTATTTTCTCCCTTTACTTTTATTCCTTTAATATTTTGTATTTTTTCAAAATTATTAATGTAATAGTTAAAATATTTCAAATCGTTACGATTGCATATTTGTTTTATTATTTTCAAATATTTTTCCTTCTTATAAGATAAAATACTGTTGTTAACATTAATGTTTGAGAATAAATTTTCTTCATCTGAACTTTCACATTCTTTATGATCTATATTTATTAAACCATTGAAATCATTATACAAATTTGTATCATTGTTATTTACTTCAAATAAATCTTCCATGTTCAGTTTCGTTATTTTAATTTAATTTTTAATACAATATTCAAATAATTATTCGAATCATTTTATTAGTAAATAAAGCTATATCTTTTTTTTTTCTTCTCCCCTCTCCTAAAATATATAAAAAGAAAAAGAAAAAATGTTTTTTCTTCCTTTTATGTACAAAGTTTATTAAATATAAAAAAAAAAAAATTATATATGCTTATCTTACCATTAAATTATATGAAGTTTTTCAAAAAAAAATGTATAACAAAAAAAAAAAAAAATGAAAGAAATATTACTATTTTATTATGAATAATTAATAAATTATATATTTATTTAGGAAAAAAAATGAATATATTTTTTTCTAATAATAATTATGTATAATACATTAAAATATTATAAATTTGTGAAGAAAAATATAATAATTTTCTTAAGATTACAATAATTTTAAAAATTTCTTAACAAAAAAGTATAAAAAAAATAAAATATTTTTTTAAAAAGTTTATTTGTACGTTGTTTTTCATCTTAAATTTATATGAGTATTTTATTTCTTATTTTACAGCCAATTCTATAATTTGATTTTGGTAAAAGGAACAATTACAAAAATAAGTATTTTACAAAAAAAAAAAAAAAGGATTAGAAGTTTTTATTTTTATTTTTATTTATTTATTTTTTTTTTTTTGTTATTAAATGTTTAAAAAGATAAACTGGTAATACTAAAAAAAAAAAAAAAGAAAAAGAGAAAATAAGATGAAATTGTTCAATATAAAAATATAATAAAAAGAACATAAATAAGAATTAAGAATTATTTTTGAAAACATATAAAACAAAATTAAAATTTATTTGATAATATATAAAAAAGATGAGTTTAGTAAATTTTTAAGATATTATTGTATATAAAAAGTTTTAAATGATAATAAAATTTGAAAGTCTTATAGAATTATCATGAACCAATTTTTTCATTATAAATCACTAAAAGGTAACTGTGATATATCACATGGTAAAGGATCATTAAAAAAGTATTTATGTTTTAAGGCATCTTCTGCACTTATACGTTCATGAGAATTTAATTTTAATAATGACATTAATAAGTCAATACAGTCATCATCTTCATTTTTAAAAATTGTTTTAAAATCCTTTTTGCTTGATTTTGTAAATTCTGTATATAAAGGAAGATATGAAGACTCCGGCCAGTTATCTTCACTAGGTGTACCTAAAAGAAAAAATATTTTTCCTAATTGATCAATTTCATTTTCTCCAGGAAATAAAGGTTTTTGCAATAAAAGTTCAGCAAAAATACAACCAAAACTCCACATATCAATAGAAGAATTGTATTTATTACTACCCAATAATAATTCAGGTGCTCTATACCATAATGTCACTACTTTATTTGTTAAATTTAAATTCTTTTTATTTTTATCTTTTGTTATTTTATCTGAATACATATCAAAAGCGTATTTAGAAGATAAACCAAAATCAGCTATTTTGACTTCTCCTTTTTTATTTATAAATATATTTGCAGGTGATAAGTCTCGATGCATAAAATAATAATTATGTAAAACTTTTAATCCATTTAAAATTTGTAATAGAATGCATTTCTTTTGGCTATCATTTAAAAAAATTTTACGATTAATAATTTTAGCTAAGTCAAAATCCATTATTTCCATTACTAAGTTTATATAATCTTTTTCACAATACAAATCTAGAGCTGTCATAATATTCCTATGTTTTATTTCTTTCATTATTTTTATTTCTCTTAATAATACAAAATTTATACCACATTCATCAATATAATTACTTATTTTATTTATTTTCATTTTTTTAATTGCAACCTCTTTTTTTAATATTGTATCAAATGCTTTATATACTTTACCATAAGAACCTTCTCCCAAAAAGTTGGGCTTAAAGATATATCTTTCTACTGAATTATTTTCCATTATTATAGTAATTAAAACTTTTTAATTTAGTGCTAATTTTATTTTAGTATATTCCCTAACTTGCATATTTATTTTATGATTTCCTAATAACAAAATTTTTTTTTATTTCATATATGCAATTACATTTATATATTTATGCATTTCTTTCTATGTTTATTTGTTTTTTTTTTTATATTTATATGCTATATTTTTAATAAATTTTTATTAAAACAAGTTTTAATTTACACAAACTTACATTTTATTCGAAAAATGGAAACAAGTATTTAAAAAGTTCAATATACTTTTTTAATTTTTTTTTTTTTTAAATTTAATTGTATATAAAAAAAGAAATGAATTCATTTTTAGCAATAAAACTAAAATATATATGATAATGAGAACATAATAAGAATTTTTTTTTTTTTTTTATAAAAAATTATAAATCATAAAACAGTTTTAATTAAAAATTTAACTAGTTTATATAAATTTTAATTTTTAAAAAATGTTAATGAAAATTATTCTTTTATATGAAAAAAAATGGTACTAACGATTTACAAAGAAATAAAAAAAAAACTCATAATATGTATATAAAAATATAGTTTTTTTTTGTAAAAATAACGCAAAAAAATTAAAATTAAAAAAAAAAATGAAAAACTTACATGATATAAATATATATATATATAACAAAATAAAACTATTATATAAGCTAATTTTATTGAAAAATAGATAATCTCTTATCTTCATTAAATTTTCCATTTAATGGATATTTTTCACTTTTTAATTTTGTATTTTCCTTAAAGTATCTTCTTTTTTTTTTTTGATGTTTTATTTTTATCATGTATCTTTTATAAGGTTGGCAAACATAGCAACAGTCATACTTGATACCTATATTTCCTTTTTTTTCTCGTAATAAATTTCTACATAAAATTAAATGTTTCACTATTATTTCTAAAGGAGAATATAAAGGAACATCTAAACAGATATCTATAAAAAAAAAAAATGTAAAATTTATAAATAAGAAATTGATTATATTTATAAGGTATAAAAAAAAAAAATAGTTTCATATAAACAGAATATTTTATATTAATATATATTTAAAAAAAAAGACAACGAAAATAAAAAATATTTATTAAAAAAAAAAGAAAATATGTAAATAATACTTAATATTCCTTCATTAATAGAATTATATGTTAGCAAATTCCTATTTTTTGAAAAAAACATACGAACATGTTTCTCTTTATAAGGTTTTTGATAAGCAATTAGAGAAGTAGTGTCTAATATACACTGTCGAACATTAGCTAGTTTTGATTTATTGAATAAGGAGAGTTTTTCTTTTATCCACATTAAAGCTAAATATAAATGATCTTTTTTATATTTTACTCTATTATCAGGATAAATTTTATTCTTACATAAATATTGATATATTTCATCAAAATTAATATCATTATATTCATAATGCTTTTCTTTAAAGTTAGAATCATCACTATCATAATCTGAAATATCTTCATTTGAACTTGAAAAAAAAATTTCTTTTTCTTTATGTGTAATTTTATAACTTTTATTATTGTATTTATTATTATAAGGATTGTCATCATTAAAAAATTTATATTCTTCAGATAACTTATTATAATGAGCATTATATTCTTCTTGTAAATTATTTTTCTTAGAAAATTCTTCATCATAATTGGAATTTATGTTTTTATGTATTATTTTTTCAATTTTTAATTCTTCTTTCTTTAAGGATAAATCATTATCATATCCATCTATGTTTTTTCTAAGATTTTCTTCTTTTATGACTCCCTCTTGATAAACTTTTTTATCATTTTGTGTTAAAACATTTTTATTATCACTATTAGGAACTTCTTTTGATTCATAAGTGCCTAAAGATATGGATTGAACATCTTTTGAAAAAGTATTTGATGAATTATCTGTTACTTTATTATATTTTAAACTATTTCTGTTACTATAATATTTATAGTTTTTTTCTATTTTATCATTTTTTTTATGTTTATCCCTTTTATATAATTTTTCTAATTTAAGTGTCTTACAATTATTCTTCTCAGCATTTGAGTTATCACAAAACAAGCTATCAGATGAATTATATTCCGTTTTAATGTCATCATAATAATGATTATCACTTAATGTATTATACGTTTTATAACTACTTTCACTAAATAAATCATCTTCATCACTTTGTATTGATTTTTTATATTTTGCTTTTTTTAAAGAAATTTTTTTTATGAGTGTTTTATGAGGTTTTAAGATTTCTATTAATTGCTGTGTATATAGCATCGCTATACAGAAGCTAGCATTTTCTTTTGCAAATAGTTCTGAATATTCCTTTTCTAATATATTTAAAGCATTTATAATATTACCATTAATAATGCTGTTTCTTATCATATATCTTGTTTCTAAAGAGTCTATCATTCTATTCAGCTTATCATTAGATAAATATAAATTCACAAAATATTTTGTAATATATTCATTATCTATAGAGTAATTTTTTCCGTTCTTTTTGCTTAATCTCTTTTTCTCATTCTTAAATATGCTGTTTTTTTCTTTAAGTAGAAACTGCATTTTTTTATTAATGTCATTGTCACTTTTTTTTAATTCTTTTTTTGTGCTAACAAAATTACCAGCTAAATCACTATGATCATTTTTTGTTGTTAAACTTCTTTTATTTCTTAATCTATTTATTAATAAAGAACTAGAATTCTTCCTCAAGTTTATTAAATTAGTTAAACTATTTTTTTCAGATCCCCATAAAGAATTTTGTAGATTAATATCTGAATAGTTATATTGAATAAAATCACACTTTTTTAAAGAGTTATAAGAATCTTCACCATGTGTATTTTTTTCTGTATCTTCTATTTTTTGCTTTTCTTCTTTTTCATTTTTATCTTTTTCATCATATACATTCTTTTCTTGTTGTACCTCTTCTTTAATTTTTACGTCACTTTCGTCTTTTATACATTTTTCATCTTTTCTACTTTTTTCATCATTAACATTATGCTCATCTTTTGTTTCTTTTAAATCTCTTTTGTTTCCACTTTCCATTGCTTCTTCTTTTTTCAATTTTTCATTACTTACAATTTTTCTTTCTTTTAGATTTTCTTTCATATTTAAATCTTTTCCCTCCTTTACTTCCTTAGAACTTTTTTCTTCTTCATCTTTTTGATTATCTTTTTTTGTGTCATTATGATCAGATTTTATATTATCCATTTTTACTTCCTCCTTTTTTTTATCATCTATTTTATCTTTGTTACTAGATGAGATGATCGATGAATTCATTTTTGTATCATCATTTATTTCAGTTATTTTATTATTACATTCTACTTTTGGCATCTTTGTATTGCTATTTTTATCCAATTTATCATATACATCTAAATAATTAATTAAGAAAGCATTTAATATATTTTTATCATCTTTGTCATTTTCTATATTTTTTAAAATTTTATTTTCCATTGTAATATTATCAAAATTAAGAGAATTAAAATTTTTTTTTGTCTCACCTTGTGTTATTTCTTTCAGATTAGTATTATTTTTTAAAGGACCAATTTTTTCCTTTCTTTCCTCTTTTTTACATTTCTCTAAGTTTATAGTATTATCTTCTTTACTAGAAGTTAATTTTTTTACTTCAGAATGGTCGCTATTGTTATTTTCCTTTGTATCTGTATTTATTTCATTTTTTTTTACCATCTCTTCGCATGCATTAGTTTCGTCAATTGTATTTTTTTTTGCAACCTTTTTTGTTTCATTTATGTTTTTTTTATTTTCCGTCTCTTCCTTTTGATTGCTATCATTTGATGAAGAATCAGACTTTTTTTCTAAAAATTTAGAAGAACAAATATTTGTTGCAAAATTTTCATCTAATCCATTTTTATACTTCGAAGAGCTTTCTATACTATTATTATCATCAGAAACTTTATTTTTTTCTAAGTAATTTACAAAGCATTTGTAAGTTTTTAAATAGCCACATTTTAGCAAATGCGATTTAATGATATCTGAAAATATATCTTTTTGAATGTAAATGGATTTTATTATTTTTCTTTCTTTTTCACTTTCTTCATAAATTAAATTATAAATATCAAAACAGAATTTATTTAAATGAAATTTAATTTTATCTCCTAATGTACTCAAACCAACAGTAGCATAATAATTATACTTAGAATTTATTATGCAAGCTTTACCTAAGTATTTTCCATTTTTCGTAAAAAAGGCACTATTATCAAAATAATTAATACCACACCCAATAATATCATGCTTTGCATACCCACTACAATAATTTTCAATTTTTCCATCAATAATTTTTTTTCCATCATCATTTTTATATCCAAAGGAATTATATTCTGAACCAGGATTTTTATTAATAGTATAATTTTTGCTTGTCATTCCAATAACAATTT
Source organism: Plasmodium relictum (assembly GCF_900005765.1). Lineage (NCBI taxonomy): Eukaryota > Apicomplexa > Aconoidasida > Haemosporida > Plasmodiidae > Plasmodium > Plasmodium relictum. Next base: position 446,694 of record NC_041686.1, on the reverse strand, counting down.
TAGAAAAATTTGTGCAATTTAAGACTTCAACTTCAAAATAATATATACTACAATCTCTTAAAGCACATTTGTTAACTTGAACACATGCAATATCAGTATGCTTTCCCCATGCAGTATAAGTAGCTGTTAGCTTATCTTTACTAACAGATATAAAATTTGAAACATTTAATGTATTTATACATACATTTTCTTTAAATAAATTTTTTAAATATATATAATTATGTTTAAATTTTTTTTTTTTTTTTTTAAGATAAATATTCTTTTTTTCATTATAATAATTATCATTTCTATATGTTTCATGCTCACTTTCATATTTGTTTTCATAAGTATATTTGCCTCTGTTTTTTTTTTCTCTCTTTTTATTTTTTTTTTCATCATCATTATCTAAATTTTTCTCTTCATTATACTTATATTCATCATTGTCACTTAATTCTTCTTCTTCCTCTTCGTATTCTTCATGTTCATCATCATACATCACATCTTCCTCATTTTCTTCTTCCTTCTCATAGTCATCTATGTCTTCATTTTCATCATCATCTTCATCATAATTTTCATCCTCACTATCCATTTCATATTCCTCGTCAAATTCATCATCGTATTCTTCATATTTAGCATCATATTCATCAATATCTTCCTCTTCCTCTTCCTCTTCATTTTCTTCATCTTCATCTTCGTCTTCTCTTTCTTCCTTTTTACATTCTTTTTTTTCTTCTGCTTCCTCTTCCTCATCCTCTTCTTCTTCCCCCTCATCTTCTTCCTCCTCATCCTCTTCTTCTTCTTCATCTTCTTCTTCATCTTCTTCTTCATCTCCATCTTCATCTTCCTCCTCATCCTCTTCTTTTTCTTCATCTTCTTCATCTTCTTCTTCTTCATCTTCCTCATCTTCTTCTTCATCTTCCTCATCTTCTTCTTCTTCATCTTCCTCATCTTCTTCATCCTCATCTTCATTATCATCTTCTTCATCTTCATTCTCATCTTCTTCTCCATCTTCTTCATCTTCATTTTCATCTTCATCTTCTTCTTCCTCATCTTCATCTTCTTCATCTTTATTGTTATCTTCTTCTTCATCTTCATCTTCTTCTTCTTCTTCATCCTCTTCTTCCTCTTCCTCTTCCTCTTCCTCTTCCTCTTCCTCCTCTTCATCATCATCGTCTGATTCAAAATCAGAATCAGAATCAGAATCAGAACCATTTGCATTCCCCTTTCTTTTTCTTTCTTTTTCTTGATTTTCCTCTTGATGATTTATTTTTTTTTTCTTATTCTTTCTTCTATTTGAATTATTTTTTGATTTTTTTTTTCGAGATGAAAAATTATTAAAATTACTTGAAGAATACTGTACTGATTTACTCGAAATATGGATAGACTTGCAATACTTATTTTCATCATTTTTTTTTGAATTTAATATGCAATTAATCAATAATAGTGACAATAAATATTTAGAATAACAAAATTCTTTTGTAATGAATATTTTTTCATTTTTTTTTATCATTATCTTTTCATTTAAACTAATCTTATCTTTTTTATTCAATATATCTTCTTTTAACTTAGTTTCTCTTTTTGCTTTTTTTTTACCTTTCTTTCTTGCTTTTTTATCTTCACAATAAAGATTTTCTCCCTTTTTACTTATGTAACTATCATCATTTTTATTTTTCTCTTCATTATAGATATTTTCATAAATATTTTCTTCAGTATTCATAACATAATTATTCTCTTTGTTTTCTATATTATCAACTTCATTTACAAATATAAAATCCTCACAATAATGTTTCTTCTGTCTTTTTTTTTTTTTTTCATTTTTATCTATATTATTATTATTATTTTCTATTTTTTTCTTCTTATGAGCTAAAAGAAATTTACATTGAGTTTTCCTCTCTTTTATTACAACATCTTTTTGTAATTTTGATTTACAGTTAACACATACCGAACTTTTATTTTCCAAGTAATATTTTTTTTTGTTGTGCTCACTTATTTTAATGTTCTCTTTTTGTACTTTTTTATCTAAATATTTATTTTTCCATTTTTCCTTTTTATTTATATGGTTAAAACTAAAACTGAATTCTTTTATTCTTTTGAGTTCGTTATAATCTAATAAATTTTCCTTTTTCTTATTCTTTGTTTTGAAAAGTAAGAATTTGCAATTTAAGAAATTTACTACTACAATTATAAAATGGCAAATATGAAATATAAAATGAAGAAAACATATATAAAGTAAAAGATTAAATATATTTATTAAAATATATAAAATGTATAGTATTTCCTCATATTTTATTAATTCATCAAATGCTAAAATATGAGGAAATTCTTCAAAAAACAATAAAAAAAAGGTATTTTTAATATAAATTTTATGTAATATAGAAAAAAAAACTTCCCTATATTTATTTGCAAAAAGTATATTTGTATATTTTTTTCTATAAATGTTTAAACAACTTACAATACAAAAAAAAAAATTATTTTTAAAATTATTTTGCATTAAATATTCCTGTAATTTTTGAACTGCTTTCATACATAAAATATTATTTGCAATTTGATAACTTGAATTGTATATAACAATACTTTTAGAAAAATAGAAAACTTCATTTTCTTTACTTAAAAAAATATTATGTGTAACAGTAGCATGTACTGTTCTGTCATTAAAAATATATTCAATAAAATTTTTATTATAATTTATTAATTTCACAAAAAAAATAAAAAATAAAAATTTTTTATTTAGAAAAGTAAAATTGTTACTTTCCTTATATTCTTTTGAAAGTTTTCTATTTATATTTAAAATATTAAACACTAATTTATTAGGAAGAAAATATTTTTTGTATATGTATATGCAAAACACTAAAAAAAAATGTTCATCTACCATTAATGGATTCTTTAAAATAACTTCAGTCGAATTATTGATTATATCTAAATAAATTAACCACATCATAATATCAAATTCATTCATTTGTAATATTAGTAAATTTTTAAATTCTGGAAAATTACATACTTGAAATTTCTTAAAATTGAACATTCCTCTATATAATACATTTTTTTCAGTAAATCCATTTATTTTTAAAAATATATTTATTCCCCTAAGACTACTTGAATTATTAATAATAAGAAGTCTCTTTTCTAGTGAATAGGTATGATTATCAATATAATATATATTTTTCCATATACTTGTATTTATGAACTCTTTATAAAAACTATTTACTAAAAAAAAAAATTGTTCCAAAATTTTTAAGCAAATTTTATTTTTTTGAAGTGTATTAAAAAATAAATTTAAATTTTTTAATTTAAAAGAATAATTATCAAACAAATCACACATTAATTTTTTATTTTTATGATTTTTTATACCGATCATATATGAGATATATTTTTTTTTTAAAATATATAAAAATACTAACAAATTTTTTTTGTTTTTTTTTTTATAACTATTGTCTTTAGAACTAAAAAAAATCATATAATTTTGTTGACAAGTTAAAGATTTCATCCATTCATATTCATAACTGTATTTAAAAATTAAAAAGAAAATTTGAAAATGTTCACTTAATTTTGAATTAATAGATTTTGATATGAATTTAAGTAATCTTAAAAACAAAACTTTCATTTTTTCTGAAAACATAACCTCAAAATAAATATAAGAATTTCTTTTCCATTTTAACATTTTTTCGAACCCATTTATGTTCTTATTTTCCATAAACCTATTTAAATACAATTTTTTTTTTAACCTTTTTCCTTTTTTATCCAAAATTTTTTTTTTTAAATTTTTCATAGTATATATTTTTTTCCATTTTATATTGTCTATATATTTTTTTTTTTGTAAATACATTAATTTCACATAAGCACGTTTACTGATTTTATATATTCTTTTTTTTTTTAAAAAATTAAATACCATATGTGATCGTCTTTTTATATCGTATACTTTGATGATATATTTCTTTTTTCGTTCATTTCTATATGTACTTTTTGCTTCTATATTTGCTTCATTCTTCTTGTTTTGTTCTAAAGAATCATATGGGGAATATATATTATTAAATAATAGAAAAATATTTTTCTTATAATTTATATAACTGTGGTTAATCAAATAATCAATTAAGAAATTTAATTTTCCATTATTAATAAGATACTCGTCTATATTTTTGTTATTTTCATATGATGCATTAAAACAATTAATCGCTTCCATTACTGCATTAAAAAAAAAGTAAAAAGTTATAAAGCAATAAGGATTTAAAAAAAAAAAAAAATTATATTGTAGATTAAATATACAATATATTTTTAAAAGGCTAATAATAGTAATTAAAAGAATTACATAAATCTTAATAGTTATAAATAAGGAAAAAAATATATTTTTTTTTTTTTTTTTGTTTATTTCATCTTGAGAACATTTCTTATTATCTATAGCCTTTCATATGTTTTTATTATATTTACTTTATATTCAGTACATTATTTTATATTTCTTTTTTTTTTATTTTAATTTATATTTTTGACTTTATTTTTTTTAATAACATTTACTACTACAATGGATATTAATTTTTATGTAATTTATAATTATATAAAAATATAAAAATCTACAAATTGAAACAATAAAATTATATTTTGTCTTATCGTAATTTTATTTTATTTTTCTATTTTTTTTTTTTCTTTTTCTTTTTCTTTTTCTTTTTCTTTTTCTTTTTCTTTTTCTTTTTCTTTTTCTTTTTCTTTTTCTTTTTCTTTTTCTTTTTTTTTTTTTTTTTTATACGCAATCTTTTATATATAAATTTATGTGTATATATATATATATATATATATTATGGTTTTATAGTGTGTTTTCAGAATATAGTGTATCTATAGGGATAAGGAGAAAGTATGGTAATGTAATCAAACATATAAAAAACATGGAATAAAAATACATACAAGCTTCAAAATATTTTATAATCTTTTATATATAATACTTTAATTATTAATTTTATATAAAGGAAGAAATCTGAATGAAAAAATTAATTATGCACACATTAATTTTGTAAGTAAATAACCTTTAAAAAGGGTATATGCTTGTTTCACGAGAATATATAAAAAAAAAATTAAATAAAAATTAAAAACAAATTAGAATACATTAAAAATATAAAAAATTAAAAAAAAAAAAAAAACCTTCGTAAAATTGTAATTTAAAAGTATTGAGAACTATTTTAAATTACTATTTTTTTTATCAACTCAAAAAAAAAAAAAAAAAACTGAGAATCAGTATTAACTCAATTATTGGTCAAACTATACTTTATAATAAAAAATTTAGATAAGAAAATAATAAAGTAAAATTAATATTTTTTATTCTTCTGTATATAATTGTATAATAATGATAATAAAAAAAAAAAATTCATAAAATTTATTGATTATATTTTTTTACATAAGTACGTATGAAAAAAAAAAAAAAAATAAATAAATAAATAAATAAATAAAAAGAATAAAATAAATAATTATTTATATATTTACACCATTTATTAATAGAATTAAGTGTAAATAAAAAAAATAAAAATATAGATTTAAGTTTGATACAAAAAAAGATGCTATAAAATAAAAATAAATTATACGAAAAAAATTGTTTTTCATTAGCTTAATTTGATATGAAAAAGTTGAATTGTATAAATGTATTACCATATTATTTTATTGTAATTTTTATTTTAATATTCCTTTTAATTTTTTTATAATAAAAAAGTAATTTTATAAGGATTTTTTGTGTGCAAGAAAAAAAAAAAAAATACGTGTATTAAAGTGTTAAAGTATTACATATCCTTTTTTTGAAAAATTTTTAAGCAGACAGATTACATCTGTAATATAAAAAAAAATGAATTAAAATAAAATAAAATAAATGAGGATAGCATAAAATGATATGATATAAATTATCTTAATAGATAAAAATATATAAAAATTATTTTAAATATTTTTAAGATAAAAAAATTTACAAAAATAAAGATATTCAATATTCTTAGAATCATAATATATATTTCATATCCTTTTAAGTTAATATTTTATAAGAGTTTTAATAATTAAAACAAATATATATTAGAAAAATAGTTTTAAGAAAATTTATGTACCTTTTTTTTTTTTTATAATTTATAATTAAATGATTTATTTTGTTTTTTTTTTAATTTTATCTAAAGTATATGTGAATTTACTATATATAATTAAATTTTAACTTTTTAAATAATATAGTAATAAAAAATATTAAATAAAAATACATGAATTTCTCATAAAATTATAAAAAAAAAATTTAAATTCAATATTTTATAATATGTATTCCTCTTAAATTTGTTTTTTCTTGTTTATATTCTATTTCTATATAGTACACTCATTTTTAAATAATATATGAAAAAAGAAGAAAATATATGAATATGAGTCCCAAGAAAAATTAATAAAAATGCATAATCATGTAAAAGGAACAAAATAATTATTTAATAATAAATGTGCAACTATAAAACAATATTAAAAATATTATATTAGTATTATAAAAACTATATAATTATTTAATACTAATAAATATTATATCATATGATATAAATACAATAGTAGCCATAAAAAAAATTCTTTTAAAAACACTAACATTAATAAAATAAATAATCATAATATAAAGAACAAACAAAATTTGTCTAATTTTATTTTAAGGAAATTAAAATTTTAATGTTATCCCTCTTTTTTAAAAAAGAAAATAATTTCTATATTCTTTATTTCACTAATACTAAAAGAATAGATGAAACTTTCCGAACAAAAAAAAAATGTTTCTTGAATTAATTTTTTATCAAGATCTATATATGTATAACATTTAATTCTATTTAATTAACATGCATTAAAAAAAAATTTCTAAGAATATTTATATTCATTTAAAATATAAAAATAAAAAATAAAAAAATTTAACCCCCAAAAGACTATTCTTAAGTATATTTAAAATATATTTTTTTTTTTAAGCCAAGAAAATAACTATGAAATAATAATTTCATAGAATGTGTATTTTTAGTTAGAAAAAATTAAAGTCTATTGCAATTTTAAAGATATATATACATGTTGAAATAATTTAGTTTAACTACTTAAAACAAGGTTTTTTTATATATTTATTTAAACCCCAAAAAAAGAAAATTGTGGAAAATTAAATAAAAATATAATTCATAAAATATTTAATTTATATATATATATATATATATATATATATGAGGATGATTCTTGATCCTAGAATTTATGATTATTCCAAGGATTACTGATTTATATAATATTTTATTAATTAAATGACTAATTTTTTATTTTTTACTTTAAATTAGTTTTTTTTTTTTTTCTGTTCAACAAATTTTATTTAAAATGATATTAAGAAAAAAATAAAAATTACTGAAAATTAAATAACATCAAATGGAACACTTAGGAGAAATAAAATGATTAATAAATATAATAATAAAAGATAAATTCTTAAAAAAAAAGAAAATACGTTTTAAGGCAAATTAAAAATAAAATTATATTCAATAAAACTATAAATGATGAATTTTCCCATTTAATAAAAAAATGAAGATATAATGTTGAAATGATTTTTTTTATTTATTATTTGTATTTTCTTTTATTTTCTAAGATGAGTAGTCTGACGTTCCCTTATACTTATTTTTCTTTTTATACTTATCTCTGCTTTTATATTTTCTAGTATTTTTTTTCTTTCTGGAAGAATTATGAGTATATGAATTAGAGGAGATATTTGATTCACTTAAACTAATAGACGCAATGGAAGGGGTTGAATATGTAATGGTACTTTCTAATGATGTACCGCTATAATGACTAAAATCTCTTATTTTTCTTTCCTTTTTTTTTTTGTTTTTGTATCTTTTATGTTTCATTGTTCTTCCTCTTTTTAACTCATTTTTTTTTATACTTTCAGTACTAGAACTTCTTGTATCATTTGAAGATGAAAAATCTTTTCTTTTTTTCCTATATTTTTCATATTTATTGTCGTATTTGTGAATATTTCTATATTTTTGTCTTTTTTTCTTTTTTGTTGTAGTACAAGAGAAACATATTTTTATTGGAAGAAATAAGCATTTAAAAAAAAATTTAATAAAAAATGGAAAAAGAGGTATCAGGGATGGTGTAAGGATAATCAAGATAGATAATGTTGCAAATTTACCAATGAATTCTTTTAATAAATTTGAATAATAAGAAGAGCACTTTTTAAAATTAAAAAAATAACATAATAAATCAAATGAGCATTGACATGTATCCTTAGCAGAAGCAAATGCATCAGTGCTATCACTTTCATATTTAGTAAAGGTTGTTTCTGTTTTTGTTTCTTCTATATTCGATTCAATAACATGTACTGTTTCTTTTGATTCTAATTTAAATTCTTCTTTAGAGCATTCCTTTCCATTTGCATCTTTTATAATTGCTTTGCAAATAGTTTCTATTTTTTTATTTATTAAAAATTTAATAATAAAATAAAAAGCATAATTTTTATCTGCTTCAATAAATGCATTCACTTTATCGATAGGGCTAATATGACTAGCTAATTTTTCACTTCCCTTTTCTGTACACACAACATGGCATGAAAAGTTAGCACCCATTTTTTTATTGTTATTCCATACATGAACAATTAATACACAATCTTTAGAATCAGAATAATTAGAAGAGCAATTTTTTGGTGTAGTAATGTGGGTAATAGTTGCAGTTGATATTGGTCGTATTTCATAAACTTCAAGAGCATTTGTTTCAAAATTTATTTCTACGGAATGATTTCCATTATATTTGTACTCAATAAACTGGGTATGTGCTGCTGTGTCTTCATTATAAAAAACTTTATTATCAAGATCTTTTGCTTCTGGAACTTTCTTATTATTTATTTTCTCTTTCAAGTAATCAGGTAAATTATATGAATTGTAAATTTTCGTTTGTGCTTCTGAAGCATAGGTATTCTTAATCTTATATTTTGATACAGAATTCTTACTAATAGAAGTTGTATGCTCATCATAATATCTTAAAAGACTAGCTGACAAACAATATCCCGCATTAGATCCACAAAAATTTCCCTCTCCATCTCTCCATTTATTTAAAGATACTCCTAATTTATTGCATGTTTTTCCACTTAAATCAAAAAGATATTTTGGTAGCATCATTGCTTTTCTTAAACAAGGATGAATAACATCGCATATCCCATTATAATCACATCCTTTTAAGAGAGGAGAATCTTTTTTTAAACCGCAATATCTTGTAACATCACTTGATATTACATCTGAGTCATTTTTAGGTGAAGATGGAATTAAAATATAGTCATTTGATAAATTAACTAAGCTTCTTTTTCCATGAAATTCACTTCTTAAAAATAGCCAAATATCGAAGTAATCATCTCTAATTTCTGTCATAGAATCATTTAACTCATATTTTTTTTCTTTCGTAACCAAATCGTTCTTATTATTTAAAACAGTAGACACATCATCGTATGAATATTCTTGTAATGTTATATCGACATAAGTATTAAATATAGGAGGATAATCAATATCATAAACAGAAAAATAAAATAAATCCATTATAGGACAATGCCTGCTATAAACTACTGCAGAATCAGTGAATAACATATTGAAATAATTGCATTTTAATTTTACCCTTTTTATAAAATTATCATTTTTAAAAAGATGAAAAGATGGGCATTTACATGACTCTCCTCTCATATACTCAAGAAAATAAGGTGGAAAATTTCCAACCTTATCCCCCCTTTTTATATCTTCAATTCTCCTAACATTACATTTATAAGTGAACTCTTCTATTTCCTTTGATGAATACTTTTCATATTTATGATTAGTAAATAAGTCTACTACTTCTCTATATTTAAGAGGAATATCCTTTATATATTTTAAATAATATGAAATTACAACATAATCTCTTCGAATAGTTAAAAAATAACCTTTTCCATCAGGTCTCAATATCTTCAATCTTAGTACCTTCAAAAAAAAAAAAAGTATATATACATATGTATAGGAATAAATAAAATCAAAGGAAAATAATTGTAAATAATTTTCAAGGCATATAATAAAAAAAAAACATTTCCTATTTGACTGTTTAATAAATATATTTTTATGAAAAGTAGAGAAATAATATGTGTATATTTTTTTGTATTAACTGAATTATTAGAAACATCTAATTTCCCAAAAGCAACAGTACGGCAAGTAGAATCATCTGATGAAGAAGTGCAAACCTTTTTTTTTGAAAAAGAATATACTAACTTAATGAACGAACCTTTTTTTCTAATATTATTGTCTAATATATAATTTTTAAATATAAAGTAAAACAAAAAAAAAATTAAGAGTCTTAGTTTATATTTAATTTTCAATTTTTTTGTCTTTTCTTTCATTTTGCTTCTTTGTAAATACGAAAATTTTAATATATTTCTTCCTATATTTATTAATTTTTTTTTTTTCTATTCTTTCAATTAATTGAAAAATTTAAAAAACCTTAAGATGCTTTATTTTAAAGTTAAAATTTAGCTTATTAATTAATTGATATAAAATTCTTGAATTATTCATTTTTATTTATTAATTTTTTATTTTCCCTTTTTTTTTTTAATTCGTTTAATTACTTTTTTGATATATCTACGATTTTTATTTTTATTTTTTATTATTATTATATGTATAATATTTCATATTATTTTATTTAAATTTTCCTCGCTTTAGATTCAAATTCTCTATAAGTATTCTTATTTAAAATTTTACAAATTATAAATTTTGTGGTAATACTTTCTAAAAAAAAGGGGGAGAATGATATAAAGTACGCATATAAAGATAATAAAAATAAAGAAAAAATTTATTTTGTATATAATATATATATATATTATGTTTTTATTCTAGAGGTAATATTATATGATTATACCGAGGAGTTAAAGGCTTTTTTTCCCTTTTTTTTTTTTGTATTAATGCACTTAATATATATACATATTTTATATTTATATAATTTAGAATTGTGAATTAACTTCTTTAACTTAAAGCTTATTTTTTTCATACATTTAAAAATAAAAAATTTTGAGTTAATATTATAAAAAAAATTAATAAAAAATATATTATTATGTTTACATATATGCTGTATTTTTTTTTTTTTTTTTCAAAAGAAAAAAATTTAGACAAGCCTTTATGTTGTAGAAAATGGTATGTAAAAAAAAAAATATAATTGTTTTTATTAAATATTCTATCGTTATAGTAATGCATGTAACAAAATTTATTTTTTTTTTAGAAAAAATTAAACTCATGTATATATATTAAAGATAGAGAATAATTTTCATTCTATATTTTAAGAAAGAAAAAGAAATACTTTCATTGCGATATTTTTATGAAATATTAATATATATTATAAATATTATTTAAAACAATTTTAAGATTTAGAGAAGTTCTAATAGTATTAATATAATAAAAAATAAGCTACAAAATAGAAAAAAAAAATTGAGTAGTATATATAAAATATTTATTTTTATAAAAAAAAAAAATATAATATTTTTTGGTAGAAATTATAAAATAATAAATTAATAAATGATTTGCCTTATTTTCATAATGGGAACTAAAATAATTTTAAAGGATATTTAAATTAATTTTTTTTTTTTAATAAAATTAGGAGAATTTAGCTATTTTAGAATATAGTTTTAGTTGTATAAAAATGATGTGAATAATCTTGAAATTAATATTTAATTGAAACTATAAAAATTTAATGAAAAAATAAAAAAAATGTCTTTTTAAAAATTCTTATCATTCGCTAGTTTATTTAAAAAAAAATAATATACAGATGCATATATATCTGAATGATAAGTTAAAGAAAAAACAAACAATATATATTATCACGATTTATTAATTTATATATATTAATTTCTAATTTTTATCTTGAACATTCATATTACTTAAGTTTGAACATAATTTATTATAATTTTATTTATTAACATAGTTTTTATTAGAAAATGCTTTAATTACTATTACTGAATCTATAAAATAATTTATGTAATTTTTAAAAGAAAATTCACTTTTTTTTTTAAGTCTTTTTGTTTTATTCTCTTCCATGAATCGGAATCATCATCTTAAATAATTTTTTTATTTAAATTTCTTTTCTATTTTTAGATTTTTTTATGCGAATATTTGTAGGATGAGTTATTCTTCAAAATTATTATTATCTTTATATATAATATTCTGCATGTATTTTTTAATTTTCATATAATATATTCATTATTATTACAGATTGTTTTTTCTTTGTCTACTTAACTAATTCTTTTTATTCTTTCCTCTTTCATATTCCTTGTCATTTGTTTTATAACTTACCCCAATACTTTTTATTAAAATTTTTTTTTTTTAACTCCCTTAATCATATTAATTATATTCTAGAAAAATATATTAAAATAAATGTTTCCATTTCATAAAATATATTATTTAATTAATCAAATAATGAGTCATTTTAGTCTAAATATAATGAACAATTCAGTAAGTAGATAGATAATAATTTTTTTAAATCTTTTTTTGATATGGATTATTATGATACTTATATTCATTTTTTTTTTTTTTTCTCTATATTTTTTTGTTTTTTCAATCTTTTTTTTATTTCATTTTATTATATTTTTTTTATTTTTTTTTTTATCATTGTTGTGTATATTTTTACATATATATTATCCAATGGATAATTTTTTAGACTTTATTAAAAGAATGGAGGAGTACTATCAATATTATTTTCATTTGGTATATAATTAAAGAATATATAACTAATTTCATCTTCTAATAATACATATGCATTTATTGGCAAATATTTTCCTTCATATGAAAAAAATTGTTGAGGGCTTCTAATATCTAATAAAACTTCCAATATACTTTGTAAAAAAGCAATGTTTAAAACATTAACTGTTGTTTTAATAATAATATTAGGCATTGAAGGATTATCATTATAAATGATTAATTTATATACTTTTAGATTTCCATTATATTCAGGTACATTATCATGTATTTCATCATAAATATTATGTATAGCAGAAGTAACATTTTTATATTCATAATATATATATTTATCAACAGCATTTCTAGAAAATTTAGTTATATGGCCATTTTGAAAAATTTTCAAATAATGATTATTACGATCTTTTACTTTTTGAGAATAAATCATGTATCCAAAAGGAATGAGCCAAGTTTCACTAAGCAATTTTTGCTGTAATATTTCTTCCATGTAAATAAAAAAAATTTGATAAAGATCTTTTTCTTCTAATGTAATATTATTATATGATGAGGAATTAAAAGTTACATTTTTTCTAGTAGCAAACAAATTGGAACTTGAAATACCTGATAATTCCTTTGCATATTTTTTTTTTTCTTCATATTTTTCATAAATACCAACTATACCATTCCTTAAAAATGCAAATATATTACTATTATTTTCTAAAAAATTATTCATTTTACTATTTATATTATTGCTTCCATATGTATAAATGCCACACAAATCTTCTATATATATAAGTAATGATACTTTTTCTAATAAAAATACAAAAAAATCCATATATATTTCATATCTAGGAACTTTTTCACTTGAAAAATAAAGAGAAACACTATACGTGTCATAATTTTCTTTAAATATAATATCTTCATTAAAATTTGCTCTTTCTAATAGTTTATTAATATAGTTTATATTTGAGCAATATGTATATGCTGTCCATACATCTATGTTTTTTAAAAAATAAATTAAATATCTTGAATTTATTGTTCTTTTTGATTTATATTTATTTTCATATGGTGTATTATTTTTTAATCTAGGTTCATAATTCAAATTAGTATCATCTTCACTCACTTCGCTTATATCTTCAACTATATTATTACCTGATAATTTTATTTTATTTGCTTCTAATTTTTCATTTAAAGCATCATATTTTCTGTTAATGTATTCTCTCAATTCTTTTTCGTCTATTTTAGGTTCCCTTACATTAAACATATTTGTGTACATTTTTTTCTTATTATAGAAGTCTTCATGACTTGGTAGCTTCTGCAAAGGTATCCATTTATTACTATCATTCATTCCATGGAAAAATGAATTATTATTTTTCCTTTGTTTATTATTAGTAAATATTGATTTTAAGTTGTCATATTTATAATCTTTATATTTTCTATATAACATGTGGAAACTATTTAATTTAGGTTTTGCAGACATTCCTGATAATCGTATATCATGGTCATCTCTCCCTAGATTATTGTACATGGGAAAAAATTGTTCTCCTATTCTATAAGAGTTAATATAAAATATTTTAGCTTTTATTTCCTCATTGATGATTTTTGTAATATCAGATACATGATTTATATTTACTAATGTACCGTTATAGTAAAAGTTAATAGCATCTATGTCAGGAAATTTAAAATCTTCGATGTTTATATTATTATTTTCTGATTTATCTAGGGGTGGAAAGTACCTATCATTATGATAATAAGCAGTATTATAAAAATTATCACCTGCATATTCTGTATTTGGATCAATTGTATATATCTTACCATACTCTTTTATATGAATCAGTTTATCTTGGAAAATTTTTAATTGTTCTAAAGCGTAAGAGGGGGAAAACTTATTTACATATTCAGATATTTTTATTTTTTCAAAGTATGCTTTTAAATTTCTTTTATATTGTTTGCAGTAAGAAATTATTTTGTCAGAATAATGCTTGCATGGGCAATTTAAAGCAATAGTTTCTCCATTTATATTTAATAAATTAAGTATTTTTTCAAATTCCATAAGGTTGATTTCCTTAATAGTTGTTGTTTTTATAGTCATACTATCATTTGTATAATGAAAATTCATATTCTTATATAAAAATAAATCAAAATTAGATATTTCTACAGCATCAGTTATATTCATACAATAAGAAGCACAAATATTTTCTTTGAATTTTTGAACGAAAATTGCTGTTTCAAATACATTAAATATTTTTAATTCCTCCATAACTATAAATAAATCTTTAAGGTTTTTTTTTAATGAACCTTCTCCAAAATCAAAAAAATTTAAAAACCCATTTGTTCCATTTTGACCTAAATTTACAAACATTGTATTTTTAACTCGTTTTGTATTTTTTTCATCTTCTTTATCTTCTTTATTTTGTATTTTCTTATTTCTTATTTCTTTTTGTTTATATACTGGATAATTTTTATTACTTTTCAAAAGAATAGATTCTTCTCCTTGTTTATTATTCCCTTTTAAATCTAAATGTGCATTTTTTTTTCCATTAGGGAATAATATTTTTCTTAAAATACTTAATATATATGTTAAAATTTCTAGGTTCTCCTTTTTCCTAATTTCTTCTTTTATATTAGCTTCATTATGATTAGTGTTACTTCGTAAATTACGCTCATTTGTTCTATTGTTATTATTTTCAAAATATGTTTTTTGAATTCTTGGGATTCTTAATTCATTATTTAATCCAAACATATAAAATGGGTTAGATAAAAATTCTTTCGTGTATAAAGGTGATATTTGGTTATATATTTCTTGTTCATATATTTTATTCGAATTTGTATCGTCAGAATTATCAATTTTTTGATTTAATGGAATAT
Organism: Plasmodium relictum; assembly: GCF_900005765.1. Taxonomy (NCBI): domain Eukaryota; phylum Apicomplexa; class Aconoidasida; order Haemosporida; family Plasmodiidae; genus Plasmodium; species Plasmodium relictum. The sequence continues at coordinate 431,188 of NC_041686.1, read as the reverse complement.
TTTCCTCACTGTTATTTTCTTTATTTGCATATTTAAATGTTTTTTTTTCTAAATATGCTTTATTTATTGGAGTTTCCTCATACTGACCAATTCCTGGATGTTGTTCTTCTTCTTTCTGATTTAGTTCTTGTAAAATTTTTTCTGCATCTATTTCATCTGTTTTACCATTTTGATTATAAAAATTTCTTTTTTCTTTTTCTATTAGTTCATGTTCTTTGTCTGCTATAATTCCTTTTAAATCAATTTGATCATATTCATTTTTATATTTATTTTCTTCATTATTTACATATAATTCATTATATTTACTAAAGTTTTCATGACTGGGTAATAGGTTTGTATCATAAGGATTCATAATATTAACATAATTAATATAGAAATTTATAATAAAATCACCATTAGAATTATGATTTAAATCGCTATTTTTTAAATTAAGTAAATACTTAAATAAATTTCCTAAATATTCTAAATGTTCATTCTTATGAAGAATTGTTTCATTATTTTCGTGTAATTTGTTATATAAATCTTTATCATATTGAGGAAATATTAAGTTACTATGAAAAATGAAGTTAATTAAACTATGTGCCTTTTCTTTAATATCATCAAAATGATCCTTTAGTCTTTCTTCACCTAATATATCTACATCCACATAAAGTCCATTAAATATCCCAGAAGTATGTAATATTTTTCTTTCTTCTTCATTAATTTTAACAGGAATACCATAGTATTTAAAAAATAATTCTAAAAACTTTTCAAATTTATCATATTCACTTGGATATAACTGCATTTTTTTTATATTGTATATTTCATTCTTTAAATCATCGCGAGTTTTGAATTCTTTATTATCCACAAAGGTATTTTTCAATAAGGCCAATAAAATAGCTTTTTCATTTTTTTCTTCATTTAACAGTGAATTGTGTTTATCAAAAAATAAGAATAAGGATAAAATTGCGAATAGAGAGAAAAAAATTCTACTTAGCATTGTTGTTAATTTATAAAAAAAAAAAATTATTAATTGAAAACTTAAAAAGAAAAAAGACAATTTACATACAACTATTATCCAAATAATCAATATCACAATTAAGTTCAATACTAAATATAATCAGATAAAAATTATTATGTTTTGTAACTTTCATTTAATTTTAATAATAAATTTTTTTATTAAAATAAAATATGTTAATAAAATATTATGGTGCAGATTTAATAATAACGATAGAATAAACTATTAAAAATTATATTGACAAACAAAAAAGCAAAAGTAAAAATATAAAAAAATAAGAAAAAAAAAATATATTTTAACCTTTTTATTACCTTGTTTTTCTTATATTTTAATCTGCACAATTATATTGCCATCCATGGTATATTATAAATATATATATTTAAAAAATTAAAAAATTTTTTTTTAGTTTCAAATTTTACATAAACAGTGAATGAAATAAAATTACATTTTTATATAAAATATTAAAACCATTTTCACTGAACAAATTTTCTTATGAAGAATAAATTAATAATTTTCTAAGGTGTAAAATTCTAATAAAACAAAAATAAATTATTAAATTAGTATTTATATTTTTATAAAAATTAGACTCTCCCTTTGCATATAAAAATTAAATTTTGTTTGAGTATTAATTTAACATGCTTAATATTTGTATTTTTTTTTTTTTTTGTTTTTGTTGTGTCTTATTATAGGACACCGAAATGAATTTAATTTTAGAATTATACTAATAATTTCATATAAAAATTTTTATTTTTCATATAGAACCGATAAACTTATTTTTTTTTCAATTGTTTTGGGGGCTGAAAAAAAAATTATTTAATTTTTTTTATTTAAACCCGAGAAAATTTTTTTTTTTTTTTATAAATGTTATTTTTTTATTTCTAATTACAATTTGCAGTCGAAAGTTTTAATGTTTTATTTTTTTTTTTTATTTTTAGACACATTAAAAGGATAATATATATATATATATATATATATATATATATATATATATTTATATTTAATATTTATATCCGAGAAAAATTTTTATTATTATTATAGTTAACCCATAAAAAACAAAATTTCTAATTTTTATATTAATTTATATTTGTAAAAAGAAAATTTACTATTTTTATTTTAAAGAGCATAATAATAACGAAACATTTTTATTTTTAATACTAAATTAGACTAATGAAAATAATTTATTTTATTTTATTTTAATATATTCAAGAAAAATATTTTTAATTTTTTTCATAAAAATTTATAATTAAATAAAATGATTTTATATTCTATATATATTTGTTTTCTTTTTTAAAACTTACTTTAATTACATTTAGGAATTTTTATAAAAAAAGTTTACTAGTACATAAATTTTCAACTTTTTAGAATTAATGTTAAATTTAATGGAAATGTATAAAAATATGTGGATAATTTTTTTTTAACAATTTTTATTATGGCTATATTTCAAGAAATGAATTTTTCATTTTAAAAGAATTAACATATAATTTATGTGGCTTTTTTCTTTTTTTTTATTTATGACTTCGCAAGAAAAAAAAAAATTAAGATTTTAAAAATACAATATTAAAAAATGAAATTTGTCAAAAGAAAATTATCTCTATGAATAAAGTTTGATTAAGTAAATATATAGATAATCTTTAAAAAACTAAAATATAGAAGGGTATGTAAAAAATAGAAAAAGCACAAAAATACACCTCATTTATTACAAGTTAGAAAAAAAATCACAATGTAATTTACGAAAATTTTTTTGTGAAATATTTTTTATAAATAAAATATGTAACCTTTTATTTCAAAATTGTTTTCAATTAAAAAAAAGTATTCAAAATTTTAGCAAAAAAAAAAAAAAAATGATGCTACTATAATGTGAAAACACCTTACTTTCTCTTTATTTTAAAATGCTGTTATTAGTGTCTAACTTTGACAACTAAGATTACATATGTGCATCCTATAAGGAACACTAATCATTTTTCACTTTTATTTTTCAATAATGAATTAAAAAAAAAAATGATATTTTTTTAAGAAAAAAACTAAATTAAAAATAAAATGTTAAAATATTAAGTTTTTTTTTTTCTTTTAATCTCCTATTTAAAACTAAGGATAATTTTATAATTTTATTCAAAAAATATGCACACAATTGTTATATGAATAATATTATTTTTGTTTTAACTTTTTGAATAAATTATAATAAATTAAAAAATAAAATAAAATAAAAAATATTTCAATTTTTCGTAATATTAGTGTGTTGAAAATGAGTTTTTAGTTTTTTTTTTTTTTTCTTTTACAAATTAATTTTTAATATGTATTTTTTAACATCGTTTTTTTTAAATTTACAATTTTTTGTTTTTGGACAATTTTTGTAAAGAATCTTTAATTTTATGTGACAAAGCTTTTTTTTTTTTTTCATTTTTATACACTTCTATGGTATCTAATAGGAAAAAAAAAAACTAAAATCTTATTTTTTTTAAATCAATAAGATAAGAAAATATTTTTTTAGCATAAAGAAAAAAAAATAAAAAGATAAAGTATTTTTGTATTATATATTTCGTCATACAAATTAGCTATTTTGAAATAAATGTACTTCATTAATTTAAAATTAATTATTTCTTTATATATTATATAAACTTTCTTATAAGTTGGAATATTCATTATTACTAAAAAGTATTATTTTTATATAATTATAATCAATTGTCTGGGTATTTTTTCTATATAATATATTATATTTTTAAGGTTTCTAAAATGTCAAGAATTTGCTTAGTAACAGGTGGGACTGGTTTATTAGGAAATAGTTTGCGTGAAGTTATAAAAAGTACAAATACTGATTTTAATGAAAACGAAAATGAAATAATTATAAATTCAAACGACAAAAATATAATAAAAAAATATGTTTTTTTAAGTTCTAAAATTTGTGATTTAAGAAATTATGAAGATACACAAAAAATTTTTGAAAAATATAAATTTACTGATATTATACATTTTGCTGCACATGTGGGAGGTTTATATGCTAATAAAAATAATAATTTAAATTTTCTGACAAATAATTTAGAAATTAATTCAAACGTAGTTAAATTATGCCACAAATATTCTGTAAAAAATAAAGACATAAAAACATAACTATAATATATATATTTAATTAAAACAATTTCTAAAAAATAAAAAGGAAAAAAATATATAAATAAAATAGTTGCATATAATAAAAAAAAAAAAAAATAAATAAAACAATGTACATAATATGTGTAAAATATTATATAGAGAATTCAATTCTTTAATTTGAAACCTTTTCTTTTTCATTGTTTGATCTAATAGATTACTAGAGGAATATTTACTTTATCTACTTGTATTTTTCCGGAAAAATGTGAGTTACCTTTAATTGAAGAAAAAATTCATGATGGTCGATGCCATTTAAGTAATGAAGGATACAGTGTATCAAAAAGAGTTTTAGAAGTTTTAGTCAGATTCTATAGAGAAAAATATAATTATGAATGGATATGTATAATACCAACGAATATATATGGTAAATATGATAATTTTAACATAAGAGATGGGCATGTAATTCCATCTATTATTCATAAGATGTACTTAGCCAAAGGTAAAAAAAAAAATTTATTTTTTTATTTTAATAATGTTTATACATCAAAATTAACATTAAATTTTTCTTATATAATTTGAATAATTGTTTATAGTTAACGATACTTATGTAAAACTTCTAGGAGACGGAACAGCTATCAGACAATTTATTTATAACAGAGATATAAGTAGAATATTATACTATATTCTAAATACCTATTATTCAAAGAATTTAACAATTATTAAAGATAATATTTTTAATGTTATATTATCAACTAATATTCCTTCAAATGGTATGATTATATTTTTTTAATTTTTTTTTTTTAAATTTTATTGAATCTGTTTTTTTTTTTTTTGGGGGGTGGGGGGATTTTTTATTAGAATTGACAATTAAAGAAATAGCAAACAAAATTAAATATCATTTAAATTTTAAAAATGAAATATTGGTAAGAATATAAGAATGAAAATTTGAAAGGAAATGTAAAAATATAAATAAAATAAGAAACAAAAACATAAATAAAAATTATTTTTTTTTTTTAGTTTGATACAAAGGAAGATAATGGAATTCATAAGAAGGTTTTAATATAATATTATTATATAATATAAAAAAAAAAATACATAAGTATAAAATTATCATATAAAAAAAATATAAAATATACATACTACTTTTTTTTTAATTTGTTTTTTTAGACTTCTTGCAATGATAAATTAATGAAAATTGTAGAAGATTCATTCGAATTTACTGATTTAGACAAGGGTTAAATATAATGATAAAAAAAAAAAATTAATAAATTAGTAGATATTTCACATCAAAATAATATAATTGTACTATTAATATGTATATATATTTTAAATATATGTATTTAAAATATTTTTCAGGACTAAAAGAAACTATTGATTGGTTCATTTCTGAATATGAAAATATAAGAAAATAAAATTTAAAAATTTAAATTATCATATTTATTTCATCTTTATTTTTTTTTTTCATTTATATCTTTAATAATTTGCTAAATTAAATTTTTTTAAAATATTGAAATTAATGAAAGAATATTGTTTTACCAATTTTTTTTTTCTTCATTTTTTAATTAATTTGGAGATCAAAAAAATTAATTAAAATAATCCAAGTTTCTTTTTTTTTTTTTTTTTGCGTTATCCTTTTATTTCATTAATTAAATATACATATTTTTCTATATTATTTCTTTAGTATATGCAGACTAAGTAAATTAATGTATAAAGAATATATTATATATTACAATCTTATATAATTAACTCTAATATATATATATATATATTTGGTAAAAATTGTGTAATTTTACAAGATTGAAATCCTTTTAAATCTTATATATTTTTGATCTATACAGGCATTTTCATCATTCTTATAAGATATATATTTCATATTTAAATTTTTAAAAATATTCAAAAAAAAATAGATTAATGATATGAAAAATAGAGTATATACATATTTAAATCTTCAGGAATGATATACCTTATTTTTTACTATTAATTAATATTTTATGATTTAAATAATGATATACTTTTTATCTATAATATTTTAACAAATTATATTTACAGTAAAATTAAGATTCCTCTTTAAAGTAATATTTAAATTATAGTGATATTAAAAAAAAAAAAATACATATGAAAATAATATGGGAATACTATTAACTAACACTTCTACTTTATTTTATTATTTTTAGTCATAGTTTTTTAGTTTTTAGTTGTATAAAATAAAGTATTTTAAAATATATTTATATACATATGTATTAAAACTATGAAAATGTATAAAAAAAAAAATTTTTTTATATGTATGTTACATTCCTTATATATAAAATTACAAAAAAATATTTCAGTATCTCCATTTTAATAATATCCTATTCATTCAACAAACTGCTAAAAATTGAAATATATGTATTGTTAATGAACATAAAGGATTATATAATTTGTTATTTTAGTTTATTTAATTTTCAAAAATCTCTTTTTTCATAAGCCCATATAAACTTTATTTTTGAAATTACTTTATATTTATGTTTATCTTGATAAATTGTTCATTTTTTTCTTATATAAATTCAGTGATTTTGATAAATTCAAAAACAAAAAAAAAGTGATATATATTAAATGTTTATTTTAATTTTGTTATTTTAAACACATAAATTCATAAATTATGAAATAAGAAAATTCAATGTTTTAATAAAATACATTTGAAATTCTTTTAGAAAAAAAATAATTTTTTTATTGTTAAATATTAAAAGTTGAAAATTATAAAAGTAAACTTTTATTTAATATTTATTATAATAAGAAAGTTTTACTTTCATTTGAAAGTATATATTAATGTGTAGAAAAAAAAAAATTTCATTGTCAACTATTTTGTTTTATATACAATTACATTCTTCAAATATAATATAAACTTTCATGAATAAATTAAATATAAAATACATGTTTGTTATTTCTTGTATTCTATAAAACTTTTATTTATTTATTTATTTATTTATTTATTTATTTATTTATTTATTTATTTATTTATTTATTTATTTATTTATTTATTTATATTTTTTTATTATATTTTTTTTTATTATATTTTTGTGTTTTTTTTTTTTTTTTATTTCATTACATTATTTATGCACATATTTAAATGTGAAAATTATAATATTTATATATAAATATTTTTATTTTTTTTGTGTATTTTTTTTTTTTTTTTATATATATTACTGATTTATAACTATTTCATTTTAATTGAGATTAATGTGCTATTGTATATTTTTTTTATTTTTTTTATTTTTTTTATTTTTTTATTTTCTACTCTTTACATTTTTTTTATTATAATTAATATTATTTAATTCTATGGATAAAAAATGGATGATAAATATCATTTAACATTTGTTAAAAGAAAAAAAAAAAAAGTAAATGGAAAAATAAGTAAGGAAAAATGTAAGAAGAATTTTGTGAAAAACGAAAAATACTTAAGAGTATCAACATTAAATAAAAATATTAGTAAGAAAACATTTTTATACACATTATTTAAAAGTTTTATTAAACCATACAATGAGAGAAACACTGCTTTTTATTCTATTTTATGTATTATTAATAATATTTATAAATGCCGCTACTTTTTTAAACATCGTTGTTTGATATGTAAACCGTTTCATGATAAAAGAGTAAGCACGAAAGATGATAATGCTTATAGTAGTGACGGTGATGACTCTTTTCCTTATAATATATATTATAATATAAAGAAAATGAACTTATTAGAATCAAATAAAATTAAAAATAATAACTCAAATAATAATAATAATGATAAATCTGGAATAAATAATAAAGCTAACACTAAATCAATTAGTTCATATTTATCAGCAAAATCTATGCAACAAAATAGTGAACAAATATCTGAACCCGAAGAAAAAATGGAAGAAAAAGAAAAAGAAAAAGAAAAAAAAAGAGTAGCAAGAGAAGAAAATAAAAAAAGTGGTCGAGAAAAAGAAGAAAGAGAAGGAATAGAAGAAGAAAGTAAAACAATACTTTCAGAATCTTTAAAATCAAACATAGTATGTAATAAAACAAGATTAAGTTCTAATTCAAAACATAATATTTCTATTATAAATGAAACTCAAGTTTCAACATTAACTATGCATAATTTTGTAAATATGAAATTAAATCTTACCAATGCTAACCAATATCATTTTTTATCACATGAAAAAATGAATTATGTAGATATCTATAATTTTGATTTATTTGATAAAATAAATATGTATGATAAAATCTTATTAGATTTAAATCAAAATGAAATTCATCCTAATATATTAAGAACAGGAATATTTTTTAATAAATACTGTAATACAACTCATAATCATAGGAATGTTGATTTATTAATTGCATTAAAATCATTCATAAAAGATTATACTTTACCTCCTTATGAGCCAATTAATAAACATATGAAAGTTGTAATAGATAAAGAAATAAATTATATTATTATGTGTAAGAAACATAGTGTTAGTATGGGAGAAGTTATTAGGTGGTTTAAAAATATGATAAGTGAGCATATAGGGAAAAGTGTATTAGAAGAAACAAAAGAAATAATTATAAATAACATTAATAATTATATTAGAACAAAAATAGTAATTCCTTCTATAAATATATCAAATCACATATCTGAATATATAATTGAAGATAATGATGTTTTATTAATATATACTTTTGATTATGTTATATACTTATCTATAGTAAAAGCAAAAAAAAAAGGAAAAAATTTTGAAATAATTCTTGTTGATTCAGAACCTTATAAAAATTCTTACAATATAAAATTATATACGAAACTAGGCATATCTGTTACCTATACTTTAATTAGTGGATTATTTTATAATATAAAAAGATGCACTAAAATACTATTAGGAATTGATGCAGTTATACATAATAGTGTGTATGGATATGTTGGAACTAGTATTATATGTATGTTAGCTAACATAAGTAATGTTAACGTTTACATTATTTGTGAAACATATAAAATAAGTAATAAAATAATTATTGATAGTTTTAACATGAATAATATAAATAATAATTTAGATATTTATGACTATATTTATATGCACCATTATCATCATGCTAATCCTCATAATTGTGCATCAAATAAAAAAAAGAATATAGAATACGGTTCTACTTTTAATAAAAACTTAAATAACTTTATTCATTCTTTTTGTGATATAAAAATGAATAATATTTTATTTAATAATATGCACATCTTTAATAAACCTACTATTAAATATTCATCTGAATTAAATAAGGTAAATTCTCTAAAAAATTCAAATAAAAGCAAGAATACAAAAAAAGATAAAGAACCTGCTATAGATAATGCTATTCCAAGAAATGAGTTGTTAAGAAGTGAAATTAACAAAAGTTATGAATGCAGCATTGTACAATTTAGTAATTCTTCCTTTCATTCTGAAACAAAAAAAGATCAAAATACAAATGATTTGTTTTTTAAAAATAAGAAAAAAAATATAAATAAGGAACAAAAATCTTTTTTTTTTATGAAAAATTGCAAAGAGGAAAACAATATTTCTATTATAAAGGAAAATTTTTGTGATATAATAAATACTAACGAAGAAAACAATATAAAAAAAAAAGATAGAAATGTTTCTTTGAGTAATTTTAAAGAAGTAAATAGTATATCAACAAAAAATATATTAAAACGGCAAATAAATTTATCCCATGAATCTAAAAGTGAAAATACAAGCATTTCTTTCAGTAATAAACAAAATTCTCAAAACATTTTAAATGATAATAAAAATATTAAAAAAAATAAAGGATTTTTTAATTTATGGAATGATAAAAATTTCATTGAAAAAAATACTTACTCTTTAAATTTTAAAAATCATTTTGATGTTAAGATAAATAATATTAATTCACAAATAGAACAAAATGAAGATGAAGATGAACAAATTTCATGTAATAATGTTTGTGATTCTATTTGTAATTCTATTGGCAATATTAATATAAAAAATATATGTACAGATAAGCATAATGAAACTAATTTATTTAGTTCGGTTTTTTCACATATAAATAAAATTAATTCAAACAATGATAAATCTTTTTATGTTGCAAATATATGTAATGACGTTACCCCTCTTAAATATATAAATTATATTGTAACTGAAGTAGGTGTTTATACAAGTGTAAATAAAAATGCTTTAAATGTTTTTATTCATAATAATATTTAACTTTTTTTTTTTTTTTTTTTTTAATAAATAATCTCATATTTCACCTTTTTATTACTTTGCTATTTTTTATTTTTTTATTTTTTTATGTTTTTTGTTTCTTTTTTTTTTTTTTTTTTAAATTGAAACATGTAAGTTTATATTTTTTATATTTTTGTTTTAGGAACACTTATTTCTTATCCATGAATAATACATTGTTTATTTTAAATGATTATTAAATAATTTTTTCCGTCTGATTTTTGTTTTTTTTCTAATTAAAAAAAAAAAAAAATTGAGTAATATTTTAATTATACAAATAATAAAATAAAATAAAATAAAATAAAATAAAATGAGTGTATATTGTTTTTTTCATCATATTAATATATATCCATTAAATAATCTTTGGTTTTATAAAACAGAAATAATCTAAAAATTTAAATTAAGAATAAATATATACATATATATTTCTTAAAATAACTTCTTTTTTTTTTTATGCATTTTGTTATTATTGTAATTAAAAATTGAAAAATGAAACATTTTAAATTTACAATTTCCTTCTATATAAAAGAAATTAAATTTTAAGACAGTAAAATTTAAAAAAAAAAATTTAATTCAAATTAATTTACTATATAAATTTTTAATATATAATTTTTAAAAATATTTTTTAGTAATTTTTTACGATATTCAAATCTCTGAATTGTTCTTAAAAATAATTAAAATTTTCTTATCTTTTTTATTTATTTTTTTTTATTTAATTTATTAAACTTGTAATAGTCACCTATTTCTAATTTTTTGAAACAAAATTTAAAAAAAAATATTATTTCTTAAAAAATATATAACAAAGTAAAAAAAAGAGATATATAATAATAAAAAAGTTGATTCTTTAAAACTTTAAAGAGAAATAAAATTAAAAAAAACTGAAAATTTATTGAATAACTGTAAAGAAAATTTATAGACAAATAATCAATTATGAATCTTACATATAAAAGTTATAAATAATAGACAAAAAAAAAAAAAACTTATTTTACTATTTTTACAAATATGTTTTTGTAATGTCCATGGGTAAGAAATACGTGAAAATTATAAAGATTTATTCTACTAAAAAGAAAAAAAAATAAATACAAAATTTGTGCAATGTAGGTTTTTAAAATATATATTAACTTTTAATTATACATAAATATGTATAACAAAAATTTGTAATTATTATTTTTTTATTTTTTTATTTTTCTCTTTAATGTATACATTTAAAAATATTTCATATTTATTAGTTATGAATATCTCTTCTATAATTTGATATTTTACTTCTGTCTTTTTTCATATCTTTATATTTTTTTTTTCTTTTATAGCTTACGTCTGAGCATTGCATGACCAATACAAATATAGAAAAAACTATGATACCAATGGCATAGTAAGTGATGTACTTTTTTAAGTGGTCAAGAATTTTATTAAAAGGTGATACAGAATTATGTAATTCATTCCTATTATTATATTTATCATGTAATGGTGGTGTTACATGATTTTTATTTTCGGTTTCTTTTAAATGAGCGTCTTCTTTTTTATTTGTGTTGTTCTTGTTAACTTCAACAACGCTTCTTAATAATTTCATGAAATCGTTTTTAACACCTTCAGGAATATGTAAATCTTCATTTGTTTTTCTGCAAAAGAAAATTAAACCAAAAAAAAAAAAAAAAAATTAAATTACACAATAAAAAATAAAATATTAAAGAAAAAATATATATATATTTGTGTATATATATAATATCTTAAAAAAACAAAAATATAATTAAATGTATTATGGAATATAAATATCTAAATATCATAATATAGAATATAGATAATATATAATTTAAACTTATTATTTTTTTTTCAGTTAATTTAAAATAAATAACAAAATTAAACTTACATATCCTTCTCAGGAGTATTTTTTTCTTCCTTTTTTTGTATTTCATTTTCTAAAATTGGAGTTATGCTTTGTGTCACATTAGGAACATTGGGATCTGTACCAAATGTTTGTACACCGTGATTTAAGTTTTCTGTTTTTTCTTTTCCTTCTGTTTTATTTTTTTCATCTCCTTTGCTTTCTTTTTTTTTGTTTTTTTCATGATGTTCTGCATTAGCTTCATTTCCTTTTTTTTTATTATGTTTTTCTTTTTCATTCTCCTTATTTTTTACTTTTTTTTTCTCTCCATCATCATCATCATCATCATCATTTTCATCTTCGTCTTCACCTTCACCTTCACCTTCACCTTCGCCTTCGCCTTCACCTTCACCTTCACCTTCATCATCTTCTTCATCTTCATCATCTCCTTTTGCTTTCGTTTTATTTCCATTTTTTTCTTCACCTTTTTTACTTTTTTTATTTTCTTTTTCATTTCCCTTTTTTTTAATACTGTCTTTTTCTTCATCATTTTCTTCATTTTCATCTCCACCTAAATGTTCATCCATTTCACCTTTATTTGTCTTTTCTTCTTTATTATTTTTTGCTTCCTTTTTTTTTTCTTCATTTCCAGATTTTAAAGACTTATTTTCTTCTTTTTTCTCTTTTTCAGCATGATGTTCCTTTTCTTTCACCTCATTTTTTGATACAAAAGAGAAATCTAACATTAACATTTAAAAAATATAATAGTAAATTCTATAATCATATAATCTTAGTAATTTTATATATAATACAAGTATGTGCATTGTGTATTCAAATTTCTATTTATTTAATTTATTTAATATATTTATATATTATTTCCTTTTTTTTTTTTTTTTCTTTTTTTATATTTCATACCCATATAGTTGTTTACATTATGGTTATCATATTTATATTCATGACCTCTTTTTAATTTTTTCAATGGCTCATTAAATTTCAACATATAATTCTAAAAAATAATGCATATTCAAATATAAATATATATAAATGGATGCATTTCTTATTATTTTTATACATTTATACTATCTACAATAGTATAATATACGAATATGTATGGAATAATATGAAAAAAAAAAAAGAAAAAAACAGAAAATTGAGATTTTTCTTTTTCTAAAAGAAGATTTTATATAAATGTTAGAAAAATATGAATAATGTTTACGAAAAAATAATTTTTTTTTCAATTTTATCCAAACTACAAAAATATTGATACATTAAGATAAATAATTACTTCAAATATTTTCATACGTTTGCATTTGCTTGAACAATTATGAGGACACTAATGTAATACAATATAGCCAGACATAATATCCTGATTTTTTTTTGCTCTATTATATAGCAAAGCATTTTATAAAATCATGTTTTTTCACCAGATTTAGATCATTACAAAGTTAAATATGAAAATTTTATTTAAAAATAAAATACTTTTGTTAATATATATATATGTATTTTTTAAATGATATATATATATATATATAGTTTTATGTAATTATTGTTACTATGCACATTTATGCATGATGTATATAAAAATATAAATTATTATTAAAAACATATTTCTTTGCATAAAACTAATATATATATATATATATATATATATTTTTAATTATATTAAATGTTGTTTTTTAAATTTATAAGTATATTTAGTTTTAAAAAATTTAGTTGTCTTTTTATAGTTAACAATTATTAAAAAATATATAAAAATTATATGTGGAATTTTCATAAAATTTATGAGAATTTGAAATAAAATAAAAAAAAAATTATAAAGTATTAAAAAAATATATTTTATTTTTTCTTGTTGAATAAATTTTTAATTAATGAAACTGTTTTTGTAAAATAATAGTGTGCTTCCACCCACTCTGCTATATGATCGTAACAATACATATCACCATTGTATCTTAAAAAAAAAAAAATTAACAAATATGTAAATAAAAAAGAAAGGAAATTAAAAGTAATAATAATGATAATATCTATTTTATTAAAGGTAACTATACAAGAACATAGAAAATAAATATTCTAAGTTAGAAGAAATATTTTTAAAAATGAATTATAAATTTTGCTATCATAATTAAGTATACATATATATATAAGCAAACTAGACAACAATATTTATAATAATTTCATATAAAATTTTAAATAAATAATTTAAATAAACATAAATAGAATATTTTTTTAAAAATAAATTTAACTTAAAATATAATAAAATTGTAAATATAATTTTTATGTTTTTTTATTACTTGAATGCATTGCTTATTTTTATATCTTTACTTGAGTTGAAAATTTTATAAAGTAAAGAGTTATATTTCTTTTTATGAATTGATGAAACATATAATATTAAAGGTAAGGATGTAATATTTAAGAAATTACATAGATCTTTTATTTTGTCAATATTTAAAATATAAAAATCTAATTTTATTTTATTTTCAGTTATTATTCTTGCTACTTCTCTGAAAACAGTTATTAAATTACTACGAAAACATAAGTAAAAATAAAAATTAAATAAAACAAAACAAAATAATTTAATATTTTGATTATGAGAATTTTAATATATTATTTATTATAATTTTTCATCATTTTTAAAAATATTTAAGATAAAATTTTTTTTTTTTTAAAAAGTACTTTGAGTCAGTATCCCACTTAGCATAAATATAAAGAATAAAATCCTTATTTGTTTTTAGGTATAAATAATCTTGAAAAGATTTAACATTTCTATAATTTAATGAACTATCTAAAATATAATTTTTCTTTTGATTATTTTTTTCTATTGTTAACATTTTTTGGAATTCTTGAAAACTTAATTCTCTTGTATAACAAATTACATTTTTAAGGAAAGTACATAAAAAAAAAAAATAGAAAATTTTCATCTTAAAAATAAGAAATATTTACACAACGGTGATACATTTAATTTATAAAATTAATAATGAAGAAAAAAGGTTTTATTATTTGAATTCGTAGAGTTAAAATTGATAAACAAATTAGAAAAATACTAAGAAAAAAGGAAAAAAATACATATTCATCTATATT
Organism: Plasmodium relictum; assembly: GCF_900005765.1. NCBI lineage: Eukaryota > Apicomplexa > Aconoidasida > Haemosporida > Plasmodiidae > Plasmodium > Plasmodium relictum. Next base: position 416,016 of record NC_041686.1, on the reverse strand, counting down.
AAAAAAATATGATAAAATATTAGAAATATATTTTTTTTTTTATATCCTTATGTAAATAAAATAAGGAAAAAAAAAAATAAAATAAAGTTAAATAAGATAATGAGTAAACGTATAAAAGCAAAAAAATAAAATAAATATTACATTTTTTTTTTTTATAATCAAACGTAAAATAGAAAAACATCGACTTCAAAAATGAAGAATTCAATGTAGTTATATAAAAAGTATAAGATTAATTTTCCTTTAACAAAAAAAAAAAAAAATAAATAAAAATAATAAAGTAAAATAAAGTAAAATAAAAATAAAAAATAAAATAAGATAAAAAATATTTAGGATATTGTTAAATGTTTTCTTTTTTCTTTTTTTTCCTTTGGAATATTAAAAAATAATAATAATAATTTATTATTTGTGGATTTTAGCTTCATTAAAATTAAAAAAAAAAAAAAAGGAAAAAATATTCTTAAATAAGTAATGATAAAAATATATATATTTTTTCTTATTTTATGTAAAGTTTAGATAAAATCTATTTCAATATTAAACATCGATTTATTTTTAAAAATATTTAAATTTAATTCACTCATTCTAGATATAAGAGATTTTCTTTTTTCTAAATTGTTTTTTATATAACTAAGAAAAATTATTTTAGTTTCAATAATTTTGAGTAATTCTAATTTTTTTTTATATTTTATTGATACTTTATCATCTTCTTTGAATAATACTCTTAAAAGATTTTTTAATTTTTCTCTATCATTTTCATTTTCTTTTAAATTCACTACTATACCATTATATATTTTCAATTCCAAATCTTCGTGAAATCCTTTACATAAAAATATAAAATGATTTAAGATTTTTATTGATAAAGAAGCATTAAAAATAAAATTTTCTCCTATTAAATTATCTATGCCATTTTCATTAGACTTTATTTCTTCGCTTGTATTACTAATTCTTAATTCTTCATCCAACGAGTTTTTCTTATTATTTTCATTTTTCTCAGTTAATTGATTATATTTACTTGTATCAGTTACATTTTGTACAGTAGCAGTTTTGTTATGATCCAATGAAATACATTTTTTATCATTTGAGTTTTTCTTTTTACATTTGGTATTTATATATATCTTGAAGGATTCGTCTGAATCATCGGAAGAACTATGTGAACTAACTTCAATATAGTTTTTATTTTTCATACTGAAACGGTTATTATCTTTATCATTTTGATGCAATTCATTTCTCTGTTTTTTATAACTTCTTAATATTTTATGATAATTCTTCTCATTACAAGCATTTCTAGTTTCCTTTTCTGAATTTTCATTATCATTTTTTCCTTTTTTTTCATTTTCACTTATGTTTTGCATACAATTACTTATTTCTTCATTTTTTTTGAAGATATTGATTATTTCCTTTTTTTTTTCTTTTTTATATTTGTCACTTTCTTCATCATCAGTAGAGTGATTAATATTTATTTTATCTTTTGATACATTCGATTCGTAATCATCCTTGATATTGAATATTTTCTCAAAAAAGTAACTTATGTTTCCGTCATCTTTTTTAAAAGATATAATATACAAAGTACTGAAAAAAATTTTAAAGAAATATGGCAAATTTTTTTCATCATAAAATATTCGAAAAAGCAAAAAGTTTAATTGGGTGTAATAATATTCTAGTGACTTTTTTTTTACATACTTATTAATAAACATTGAGTAATTTATATAATCCTCTTTTATTAATTTTTGCTTGTTTACCTGACTATAATCTATTAATAAAAAAAGAATTATAGTACTTCTAATAATATATAATAAAACAGAATGTCTAGTTAAATCATTATTTAGTCTAATTTTATTTTTTTTATTTTCTCTCTTTACATTATTATATATATAACTTATTTTAAAAAAATTCTTTATAGAATGCACAATTTTACTTAATATATAATTTTTATTTTCGCTTTTTTCTATTAAAATAATTGATATTATTTTATAAAAAGTATATTTGTCATATTTCATATTAAAAATAAATAACAAGCAATTAATCATAAAAATAAAGTTGCTATTCCTTAGTATAAGACTATTACAATGTAAATTGTTTAAAAAGAAAAATTTATATTCATCTGAAGAAACTTTGCAAACATTTTCTTTTTTGAAATAATTTTTAATTTCTTTATTTAATATAAATTCAAAGAAATCTATTATTTGATTTTTTATATATTTCAAATCATTTAATTTTTTATCTTCATTAATAATAATTTCTGTGCTATTATTCTTTAAATATTTCAAATATATTTCTGCTTCATTTATTAAAAAATAATTATAAATTCTTTTAAAAACTTTTAAACACAAATATTTTAAATATTTATTATAATAAGAATTTAGAAAGTTCGTAGAATATAAAACACATAACAATTTATTTATGATGTTATAGCAGTTTTCTAAATTTAATTTTATATAATTATCATATACACTTTTTTTATAATTCTTTTCATTTTTCTTTATAATATAATATAAAATTATAATATTTATATATAATGAAGATACCTTTTTATTATTAATATTATTATAATCAAAAAAATTAATGTTTAAGGTATCACGATTTGATAAAATTAATGATATGTAACTTTTATTTTCTAAATATGATTTATTTAAGTTTGTTTTTGAGATATCCTTGCTTTTTTGATAAATTTTACCATCATTATCATTTAAGTTGTATACTTTTTTTTCTTCAAATTTTATTTTTGTTTCTTTTTTCTTTTTATTTTTTTCATTAATGTTGTTATTATTTGTATTATTCATACAAAGACTATTGCAGTTTTCATTAACCATTAGATTTTTGAGATTATTATTATCTATTTTTATATCGTTTAAGATTTCTAAAGAGTATTCATATATTTCATTTAATTTACTTTTGTCTAAAATACATTTTAAGCAAGAAAATATTATACTTTTATTTGAATATTCTGAAAATAAAATATCATATATTATATATTTAAAATTATAATATAAATTATGTTGTTCTGATACATTTTGTAATAATTTTAAAAATATATAAAAAACATTTTGATGTAATTTAATTTTTTCTTCTATATTATTTAATGATAAAGAATTTTTATAATTCTCATTTTTTTCGTCCATATTAAATTTTATATATTTATCTTCTTTTATATTATAATATTTGATGATATTTTCAAAACCTTTTGTATTTTTATTATATATCTCATTAACATCATTGTTTTTTATTTCATCTACAATTTGCAACGATTTTAATTTATTAAAAGATAATTTTAAAATGTAAAAAATTGATACAAGATATTTTTCTATTTTCACATCCTTTGCTAGACATTGTAATAAAATAAGGGATATATTTAAAAAAATTTTATGCTCAGAAAAACTCTTTTCTTTTTCTTCTATAACTAACTTTATATTTTGAATAATAAAAAAGTAGAAATCGTCAAATAAGAATACTAGACTGGCATTAAAAATAGGATACAGTATTTCCATTTTTATATTCTTTAATTCTTTTATTATTAACAAATTATTTTTTAAAATTTTACTGTAAACATTATCTTTATTATTTAAAAATAGATTATTGATTACTTCATCAATTTCTATTTTATTATTATAAAAATTATTTAATTTTTTCCTAAACTTAACTTTTTCATCTGATACAGATATTATATTTTTATTGTGATTAATCTTTTTTAATTTTGTATTTTCTTTAACAACTAAATCTTCATTTAAATTTTCAATGTAATATTTTTCCAATATATTTTCTGTGTTAGACTCAAAATATTTCAATACGAAATAGTTTTTTTCAAAAAAATTCATTATTTTTATTTTTTTTAAATTTTTTTCATCATTGTTATTATAATCTCCTTCTTTATTTACATACTTCTCATCTTTATTATTATATGTAATCATATCTTTACTTTTTTCTTGATTATTGATTTTTTCATCACTTGTTTCATTATTTCCATTTTTTAAATTTTCTTCTTTTCTTAATTTTTTTCCTTTTACTATTATTCTTGTGCTTTTATTTTTATTACCTATACAATCCGCTTTGTTATCGCTTCTCTCTTTTTCTTCGTCATCTTCCTCTTGTTCATTGTAATCTTCCAATTGCTCATAATATTTATCATTTTTATCTTTCTTTTCATGAGCATTACTTTCAACAGAGCTTTTGTCTAAAATTTCCAATTCTTTATTCGTTATTTCATTATTTAAATTATTTTTACAATTATGTTCTTTTAGCTTTAGAAAACACGAAAGATATTCATTTATTTTTCTTTTGGTTGTTATGAAGTTTGTTAGAAAGCTAAGAAAATTGTATTTTAGAGAATATAGTAGAAAATATATTTGATATATTACATAAAACAAGTCTTTTTGTAAAAATGTCTTTTCAAACATATTCTTGAATAGATATTTGTTTATAAATGAAAAAGAAAGCATCACTTTTTCGCTAAATAATTTTTTTTTTAATTTTTGAACAATATTATCAAATAATCCAAGATATACAAATAAAAAAGGTTTGAGAATTTTTTTACAAATATCAAAAGAATTATCATTCAAATTCATTTCATTTTCATAAATTATGTTTATTGTTTTATTAAAAATATTATCATAAATATAGAGATATAATTGAGTGATAAAACAAAAAAAATATATATTATTCTTGCTAATAATATAATATGCTTCTTTAAAAAATAGACATACATATTTATCCATATATATATTTTTTGCTATATAAGGAAGATAATTAAATTCAATTTTCTTGTTCTTTTTATCATGCTGTATAAAATTTTCATATGATATGTTACTAAACAAGTTTATGTTGTAAATTATATTATTATCATCTACATCATAAATTATATGAAAAACATTTTTTATATGCATAAATAATTTAGATAAAATAAAAGATTTTTTTGAAAAATATTTTACAAAATTAACTAAAAGAACGTTTCTAATAGCAGCTTCTTCTATACTAATAAAAACAAAAAAAAAAGAATCAATAAATAATTCTTGAAATATGTTACTTTCATGAAGCAATTTAAGATAATTAATATAATATTCATAATTATTTTCATACTGAAATTCTTTGTAAACTATAATATTTATTAATAATTCAAAATAAAATAAACAATCACTAAGATGCAATTTTTTTCCCTCTAATGATTCATCACTTAATAATTTTTTTTTTTTTTTTATTTCTAAATTATTGCAATTATTTAAATAATTAATGGTATCATTTAAAATTGTATCTACAATGTTATGCATTTTATTTTTGTAAATTAAAAAGAAGAACAAGAGTAATTCTTTATAAATATTTTCAGTATTATGATTAACATAATAATTTTCTATAAATTTTTCTATTAAATAAAAATTAATATTATCAAAGCAAGATTTAAAATATATAAACAAATAAAAACATATAAATTCTTTATTTAAATTATTTATCTGAACCAATATACTTTTACTAAGAGGAGATGACTTATATTCACCATTATTAAGTGTAGTTTCATTTTTTTTTTCTTTTTTATCCTCTTCTTCTTGCCCATTCTGAACATTATTTATATTATTATAATTCCATTTTTTCTCAGAAAAGCGTTCTCTTATATTTTTTTCGTCATTTTCATCTAACACAAAAAAACAATCAAAATTAAATCTATTATTATTAACCAATAAAATTTCATCATTCACTTTTCTACTTTCTAAATTTAGTAAAAAATTAAATTTTTCATTTTTATGATGATATAATTTTCCATAACTTTTGTTATGATACTGATATATATTATATAAAGATTGATATATAAAAATAAATGAATATTTGTTAATATAATTGATTAAATTTTTTAATAAAAAATCTAGTATTTCTTTTTCGTATTTTATAATATTTTTTAAAAATATTCTTTTACAGCAACTGCATACATTTTCAATAAACTGCTTTTTATTAATATTATTGCTATGCTCACTTATGAAATACTCATAAAATAAAAATATTTTTTGTAAAAAATCTATAATTTCATGATTTACAAGATAATCATCTAATTTTTCTTCACAGAATAAATTAAAAACAGTAACATTTTCTTCATTGTATAAATAATTTTCTTTAAAGAATGAAAAGGCTACATTTTTTAAAATTTTACTTATTCCTTTTAAATTTACTTTTTCATCTTTAATTATATTTAACCATATTTTTTTTTTTTCTTCTATATTTATATTTGAATTAAGCAATTTTAAACTGCCTTTCAAACTTTTCATATTTCACCTCATTAAAATGAATTAATATTTTATATTTATACTTTTAAATGAAAAAAAGTAAATTATTATAGTTGATTTAAAAAAAATATAATAAAATATATAATAGGAAATTATCAAAATTTTTTGTAAAAGTTAAAGAAACATATTGTATTTATATATATATATATATATATATATATATATATATAGTTACAATTAATGAAGTGTAAGTATTTTTAAGATCCGTTTAAAAATAAAAATAAAAATAAAAAATTGCAACAATTAGGAAGTTTTAAAATATTATTTTAAAAAATTATAACAATTAAATTTATTTTTACATAAAAAAAAAAGTTAGTTCTTTTATTTACTTTTTTATTATGCTACTAATGTAAAAATTATAAAATACTTAATCTGAAGAATTTATAATATATTTTTTTTACAATGTTTTTTTTCTTTTTTTTTTTTTTTTTCGATTTTTTAATTTAAATAATAAAATCTCTTAAAATGTTAAAAAAAAAAAAAAAAGTAAATAAATTCTTAATAGTCTAGCAAACTACAGTGGTGCAATAAGCTTTTTGTATGCCTATATATCAATTCATTGTTACATATATGTATTCGTAAATTTTAACGGTTTTTTTAATAAAAAAAAAAAATAAAAATTCGACACATAATGAAATACATATCATATATTGCTTAAAAAAATATAAAATTTCCACATAAGGAATAGTTTTATCAAATTGCAAATTCTTTATGATTTATAATTTAAAATTTTATGTGTATCTGTACTAAAAAAAAAAAAAAAAAAAAACTCAAAGTATAAGAATTAATAAATTGAAAATGGAGAATATAAGGAAAAGTTTAAAAAATAATTTCTATATTTTTCATATTATGTTATTCTAAAATTAACTTTGCATTTTATATATATTTTTTTTTTATTGTTATAATGTTTTTAAAATAAGAAATATATAAGATTGTATGAAAAAAAAGTTAAAAGTTTAATGAAAAATTAAATATGAACAAATATTTATTTACATATATATATATATATATAAAATTAAAAAAATGACAAAAAATATATAAAAGTTAACAAATATTTTGGTCATACGTACAAAATGAAATTAAAAACAAAAGATTGCTTGAAAAAAAAAATAAAATAAAAAAAGAGTTACAAAATGTATTTAATTAAAATTTTTAAAAATTATAAGCTTTTTGAATTTATTTCTTAAGATTTAGTTATGATTAGTTGTAATTTTTAGATTAACTAAAATTCCTGATCCTTTAATGTCTTTTAAATATTTGTCACATAATGGAACAAATCTGATACTAATGGAAAATTAAAATAAAAAATAGGAAAAGAAATTATTTTAATCAAGTATTTCAAATAATATATATTTAAAATTTTTTTTCTTTTTTTTTAATTTACCCTTCTCTTAAGCATTTAACTGGAAAACATGCACAAGCTATTACTTCACTCTTAACAGTATCCTATATTTAGATAGTAAGAACAAAAAAATAATAATTTTATAATATTAATAAGAAGTATCTAATATTTATTAGATTTATTTAACATAATTTATGTAGTTTTTTATATAATCATATATTTTATAATTCAAATTATTTTTTTATTTATTTATCCTACATATGCTTTTAATTCAAATACAATAAGAGCCAGAGAAGGATAACATATTTTCATTTGGAAATTAGAAGGCTTTGACCAACTGGAGAAAAAAAAAATATATATATATATATATATATATATATATATATATATATATATATATATATATTAAAAAAAGATAAAATTTTACCAATAATTTAAATCATAAAAATTAACTTTGGCTATTTCCGTTTTAAAATAATATTTTTGCTCATTATATCCATGTATAGATACAGTTACATATAGATAAAAAAATAAATTATTTGCTTTTTTTAATTCCTCAAAAGTTTGATAAAAACTTTTATTTTTAAATTTGGATGAGATACTTTTATTTAAAACTTTTCCATTATTTGATGTTGTTGTATTGCTGCTGCAACTATTAAAACTACTACTATGTGATAATGAAGAACATAATAAAAAGGATTTATATTCTGATAACATATCTTCGTATTTTTTTTCAACGTTAGAAAATTTATTATGAATATAATTAACATCATTATCATTAAATTTATTTAAGATTAATTCATGACTTACGTTTTTTTTATTGTCATCTGATTGAATATCAGAGAAAAGAAAGTTTTTTTTTTCCTTTTCTAATTTTTGTAAATCCTTAAAATTTTTCATTTTTTTGTTGATTTTTTTATGTGTTTGTATCCTTTGGATCATATCCATTTTAAATAGTTTCTTTTTTAGTTTTTTTTCTTGATATTTATTTTTAATAGAAAACAATAAATTTATTTGATGCATAGATAATATTTGTAAATTCAATGATAAAACATCATAATCATTTTTTTCACTAAATCTTAATAATTTAGGTTTTAAAATATAACCCGAATGCTTTCCTCCATTTTCTAAAAATCTACCTTTATTTAGTAACATACTTAAACCATTGTACTGATAATTTAATGCAACAACTTGTATTCCAGCATTCCAAAATATAAGAGGATTAAAATTTGTTGATGCTAATCTTGTACCGGATGGGTAAACACGTGTTAGTGTTTTTTGATTATATTTGATAATTTCATTTTCATTTTTTTTTATTAATTTAATAAATTTATTCTCGCTAATTGAACAAATTTCATTGTATTTTCTATTTTCACAAAAATTTCGAAAGACGTATCCTTTTAGACAAGAATATTCGTTCAATAAATTATTATTTCTTAAATCAAGATTCTCATTTTTTTTTTTTATAGTTTTTTTTTTCTCTTCTATTCCATTTAATTTTTCTCTTTTGTTATAATTAAATAAACTATTATTAATATTATTATCTAAATTATTTTCACTTTTTTTCATATTTAAAATACTTCGGAATTTTTTCTTTTCAAAATTATTATTTTCTTCTTCTTGATCCTTACCTAAATGTGATGAGCTATATAACTTATTTATATATTTCTTTTTTTTTTTGCAGTTATTAAGATTCCACGACTCAACACTATTTTCTAAATTTTCTTCAATATTTTCTTCTACATCGGATATATCTTCTTCACCTTCTTCATTTTCTCCAATAATATCTGAAAGATAACTTATCTCGTCATACATAATACTTTGCAATCCTTCAAATATATAATAAAAGCCTGAACTTTCGTTATTATCAAAATGTTTATATTTAACTAAAAATTTATTTTTACAATTATCTGGTGTTATATTATTAATTTCATCTCTTGTTTTCGGTATATATAACTGATTTCCTAAAATACATATTAATATTTTAGCAATTAAATTCTTATGCTTATTTTTGCAATGAATTTCTAATGATAATATTATAGGATATGGAGAAGTAGTAAAACCAAAAATTTTGCATGCAATTAGGGTATCACAAAATAAAATTGAAGATGTAAGTTTATATCCATAAAATCCATGATACACAACAATATTTTTATTAAAATAATAACAATCAAATTCTACACATCTACACCCATCTATTAATATATATATGTACTGTTCAATATTACTAGTACTAAATATTTGTTTTCTTCCTAGATAGCTATTATGACTACTATTTATCCAATAATTACATAAAGGTAAATTCATATTTTGATATACTTTAGAATATTCTGGGCACATAATACTATTTTCCTTTGATAATAAGAAGTAAACTAAACCTATTTGAGTTAAATAATTATTTTCATTAATTATTACAAAGGGAATATTATATTTTTTTACTGTATTTAATAACTTGTATATCACTTTAGCTCTTATAAAATATTTATTATCTAAACTTCCTTTAATAAAATTTTTTTTTTTCTCTTCATTTTGTTCAACTTCCTCTTTTTTATAATTCTCAAGATAATATCTTTCTACTTCAATGAGTTCCTTTTTTTCCATATTACTATTAATATTATTATCATTTTTATTTTCTTTATATTTTAATTTATTTTTTAATATTTTCAATATCAATAAATAATCTTCATCATAATACATTGAATCATCTGCAAATAGAAATGCATTGGACATGTTTATATCATAATAAAAATTATTTTTACTATCATTTTGATTATCTATCTTTTTTACTAAATTCCATTCATAAATATTATAATTATTTTTAATAATATTATTCTGATTTACGTTATTTTTTAAATAATTTTCACTATTATCTATACTATTGTTACTATTGACATTATTTTCATTTGTATTTTTTTCTTCCTTATTATTATATGATGTTTTCTTATCAATAATAGTATCATTATAATTTTCTTCTCTGTCTCTTTCATGTTTATCTATTTGATTTTTATTAATCTTCTTATTAATTTCTTGATTTTCATGAGATAATTCTACAATATTTTCATTTTCACTATCATGCATAACATTATTTTTAATATAAATCTTTTTAATTTCTTCATTATTAAAGATATTTTCTTCACATTTCCCTTCACTCTGTATGTCTATTAAAAATTCAATAAACTTATTCTTGTCTATATAATTCGACTTTTTATCCTTATAAATATTAAAATAAAATGAGATATGATTATTAGAAAATATATGCTCTAATATTTTTGTGAAACCAAAATAGTTAATAATACCTTTATTTTTATAAATAGAAAAATAATGATATAAAATCTTCATATTTAAATATATATTAAGACTTCTTAAAATAATATATAATTGAGATAATGTTAAAACATTAATATCTTTCAATCCAGATATGATATAGTTATCATACAATTTATTATTTTCATAAAAAAAAGGTTTCATTTTTTTTCCTGCTCCTTTATTAGCTAATTTATACTGATAATACATTAAACCAAATAACCACATCTTCCATCTTTGAATATCCAAAAATGTTACTCTTAGTTTTCTTTGTGTACTAATTATTTCAATAGATAAATTTTTTTCTGCCTCTTTTTTTTTAAAAAATAATGACTCAGACCCATCTAATATTTTAATTATATCACAGATATATAAAGAAGGATTTTTGTTTACTTTTAATTTTTTTTTTTTTGAATTCCATCGAATACAATAATTGTTAACGTCTAAATAAAAAAATTTTAATGTTTTTTTTTGAAATATATTATTATTCCATTTATATACATATTCTCCTTCTTTCATTTTCTCTAAGCATACTGGCAAATAAGCATGTGTCAGAACATTTTTAATATCAAAGGATAACTTACTTTCTATATTTGAATCATTTTTATTTTTATTTATTTCTTTATTAATATCTTTTAATTCAGATGAATTTATGTTATCATTCTTATTAGCATCATTATAAATATCACCCTTGTTCATACTAGTATCATATAAAATTTTTAATGAACCATTTTCTTGTTTTTCTTCATTATATATATTTATGTCTAATTTCTCACTAATGTTCATGAGGTATAAAAATATATATATATATATATATATATATATATATATATATATATATATGTAAATGAAGAGAAAGAAAAATATATTTTTTTTTCCAAAATTTTATATATAAAAATTATGTCCTGATAAATATTTTTTATTGTAATTATTAATGATAAAATATTTTTATATAGATTCAATTTATTTATTTTTTTGCACTACATTTATTGTAAATATATAGAAATTTTACAAAAATAATTTATTAAAATAAAAAAATCATAAGAAGAATTTAAACCAATACTAATATGAAATAAACATATATATATAAACTAAATAATATATAAACAAATTTATAATTTAAGTAATAAAAAACATGAGATTATAAAATTTTAAAATATAATCATAAGTGATATAATAAGCTTTCATCTAAACAAGTATAAACTTTTAAATATATATATAGTGTATACATACAAAACATTACTTTAAATTTAAAAAAAGCATTTTGAATAAAGATAGAGAGAAAAAATTAAATTAACATTTCAAAAAAAAAATATATATATATAATAAGATAAAAAAAAGCATTTAATTTATATCTGAAAAAAAAAAATTACATTAAAGAATATGTAAAAGAACAGCCAATCAAAATATAAAATATATATATGAATATATATTTTTAGAGAATGGGATCATATAAAATTAAAAAAAAGATAAAAAAAAAAAAAAAAAAAAAAAAAAAAAAGACAAATATACGTATAAGAAATTAAAGGAGCAAACAAAAAATATAAGGAATAAAAATAAAATGAAATGAAGAATGTAAATTTAATAAAGAATTATGAGTCTAAAACATATATTTAATTTATCTAAACTATGACAAAAATTAAAACCTTTAGATATGCATTTTTTATTTTTTATATATATATTATGTTTCTAATACTTATAAATAAAATATATATATACATATTAAAAAAAGCTATATAACATTTAAAACATAATAAAAAAAAAAAAACAAAATAAAAATGGGAAAATTACGTAAAAATGAAAACATATTTTATAAATATTTGTAAAGAAAAAAAAAAAAGTAATAACTAAAAAACTTATCAAATTAAAATGAAATAAAAATTAAGTATTAAATACTCATTAATTATATAAGATTAAGTAGAAATGTATATATATACAATAAATATCTATTTTATATTAATGTGTTTATGTTATGTATTTATATTTATATTATATACAAATAATATATATACTACATATGTCATTATTAATAAAAACTGAATAAAAAAATATAGCCCCTTACTGATTAATTTAAAATGAATATTCTTTTTTATATATTTTTATTTTCCATAAAATTTTTATAACATGTATTGCTGAATAAATATAAAATATATTAATAGTTCTAGACAAAATACAATTTATAGGATATGAAAAAATGACCAATCAATTTAATGTTAAATTGCTCAATCATTCAATTTTTTTTTTTTAGCCAATGTAACAGTTTTTTAAATTAATTAAAATTATTAATATATATATATATATATATGTATAAAATATAATATAATAAACTTAATTATAAAAATTTCATTCAATATTTTGTACATTGAACTTCCATTTCTATTCCTATTTTTTTTTTTTTTGTTTGTGTGTAACTTAAAATCCAATTTTAAAAATATATTTTTTTGATTTTATCTATTTTAATACAACACTACTATAATTTTTTTAAATTAAAAATATATATATTTTCATATTTTTTTTTTTTTTGTTTTTCATAAAATATTACTTCTCACTTATTAATACAATTGAATTAATTATTATACAATATATAAATACTTAATATCTTATCTATAAAATAAAAAAATCCAAAAAATTCTTTATTTCATATTTTTGTTTATATATATGTATATATTCAAATATGTCATATATATATATCTATTTATAAAATAGAATCAAATTAGTAGTTATCATTCCATATTTCTTATAAAAAAATATATATATATATTTTTTTTTATTCAAAAGTACATTTTTTAAAACTAAAAAAATAAAGAAAAAATAGATAAAAAATAATTAAAAAATATAATGCCAACTTTTTGTAGTTAAAAATTTATTTAAATAAATAAATAAAATAACAATGAAAAATAATTTCTCAACGGAAAGTATAAATTTTGCTATATATGAAAGTTTATCAAACTTAAAAACTTCTGACAATAGAATCTTACTAAAAGCAATAAATAATAAATATAATTCATAATTTATATGAAATAAAAAATATATATATATGCATAAATTGTAATATTATACAAAGTTTATAGAAAAAAAATTGTAACAAAATAATTCTTTTTTCTTTTATTTTTCCTAAAAATTTATATATTTTTTTATTAAAACAAAATTACGAATTAATGATGTATCACTTTTAAATTTTAAATACGTTAATCCTTATCAGCATATTAATAAACGATTTGTTTCTTTGAAATATATATTACCAAATATAAAAAAAAAAAATAAATAAAACAATAAAGTAAAAGAAAATAAAATAAAAAAAAACTATAAAAATGGTGTTAATATATTAGCATTTTTTTTTTTCTTTTAAATTATTTTGTTAATAAATCTCTTTTTTGATTAATTTTAAAAAAATTAGTCTTTATTTTTTTTTTAACTTTTCAAATTCCATATTATGTACTACTAATATTTATTTTTAAATTTGGATATTTATTAGCATATATGGAAGATATATGTTATAGTATTTATATGTTTTTTTAATTTTTTTTTTTAATTTTAAAGGAATGTTTATTAACAATGGATTATTTCATACGTTTAATTTATATATTTTAAGAATTAATTGGTTTATAATCAAATAATCCCATTTAGTTATTAAACTCATTAAATCAAAAATAATCCTTATATATTATTCTACTTTTAAGAACACTAGCATTTGTAAATTATTTTCTAGAATATTTGCAATATAAGAGAAGGTTAAATTTTAGTTTGATTATATTCAAATCTCATATAACTATACATGGAAAATACATTTTTCTTTTATTTAATTTTAAATGAATTAAATTCATATTTTAAATATTGTTTATTAAAAAATAAAAAATTAAGGAATATTTTTTTTTAGTGACACTTCAAATTAATTATATATATAATTTTTTTTTTTCATTTATATATTTTTTGAATATACCTAAAAAATAGAAATTTAGATTAATCATAGTCTTAATTTTTACAAGAGGAATCATGATAGGATAAAACATAATAGCAGCACAAAAAAATAAAAAATAAAATAAAAATAATATATTTCATAATATATTAATATTCAATTTTAATAATATTCTAATTTATTTGTAATGTGTTTGAAGTCTTTTATACAACATTTTTTTATTTTATGCATATTTCAATTTCTGTTTTTCTTATTCTCTTTTTTATTTTTTTTTTTTCTATAAAATCTATATGTTTTTATTTTTTAAAGTAAAAATATAAAGGAACAAAAACATCATTTAGAAAAATTTTCTTTAAAATAAAAAACAAATAAGCAAAAGCTTCTTTCATTTTTTTTTTTTTAATAGCTAATCATATTTGTTCCTCTGATTTTGATTTTCCTTTTAGTTTATTATTTTTCAACTTTTTTTAATCTAAAAAGTAATAAAATATATATAGCGAAAAATATTAATATTTTTTTAAGATTTTTCTTTTTTAGTTTTTGTGTGCATTAAGCTTTTTTTTTTTGTTTTTATTTTTCTACAACATTTATAAGGTGAAAAAAAAAAAAATGAAAAAAATCGAAATGAAGAATAATTCTACATGTATAGAAAAATTCAGTCCAAATACATTTTTTTTTTATTTTTAAAAAATAAAACTATATGTATTTAACATATAAAATGATGTGCATATAAAATGTAATGAAAATATAATTTTCCTATTTTTTATGCTTAAATTAAAAATAAAATAAAATAAAAAATTTATTTATTCTTAAAAATAGATACTTTATTTCTTCACAATAATTCTCATTTTAATATCCATTCATTATATACAACATTTGGGAAAGTGTGAAGAAAAAGCATATATAGTATATAACTAATTTTAAAAAAAGTGATAATTTTTGAAAATTATATATTTACATATGTGAGCATATTTATATATAAATAATATATATAGAATTAAATAGAGAATTAAAAATCGAAATGAATAAAGAAAATATAGAAAAATTATTGAGTATAATTGATATATTAGACAAAATAACTATCTCTAATGAAGCACAAAATAAAAGTGAAAATAAATTAAAAAGCTTTATTTCAGGTGAGTTATCAAGAGCATTTGATAGCTCACACAATCAAAGTTCTTTATTTCCATTAAACTATGAACATGATGAAAATGATTCTAATTTAAATAAAATAATTAATGAAATGAAAACAACAAAAAGTTTTTTTTATATGAACAAATCCAACTTGGGTGAAGAGGAATCTAAAATAAATGATAAAAATAATTCTTTAAGAAAAGATATTTGTTCAATAAGTCCAAGAGAAAAAAGTAATTCCGCAAAATTAAGTTATTTATCAGATGAAAAAAATAAAAAAATTAATACTAATCCTATGATAAATGAAAATGAAGATAATTATACAGAGTTTAATAGAACGTATTTAGATTTAAAAAGAGTTAAGACAATCAGTAAGGATGATGCTTCAAAAAAAACAAACTATAATGAACAAATAGATAAAGTAAGCTCAAGAGCAAGTGATATGTTTTATTTTATTAAAGCAGAGACAGATAATTTCGCATCTAAGAGAAATTCTTTAAATATGCTAAGGGATTATTTTAGTGATACTGAATTATTATTATTCAATAATAATAATGAAAAAAAAAAAAAATTGTTAAAAATGCTAAAAAAAAAAGAATTGAGAAAATATAATAATTTAAAATTAAGAATTAATTCATTAGAAAGTACAACAAAAATTGCTCAATCGAAGAAATATAAAACAATAAAAGATCAAATTGAATCAGGTTAAAATAGACAAATATCTATGTTATTAAATTGAATAAAATAAAAAAAAAAAGTTAGTTATAAAATAATAAATCGAATACAAAATATTTATTAACTAATAGATTATGTAATAAAAAAAAAAAATTAAGAAAAATTACTGTAAAAATTATATAAGAAAATTTTTATATTATGATTTATAGATGGACATTTGGATCATAGAATTATTGGCCAATTATTTGAAAAAATTATTGAGCATCTAAATTTTAATTTAAAAGAAACTTTAAATGGATACATAAAAGAGGTAACTTATTTATGAAATTTTTTTTTTTTTCATTTTAATTTTTCTTTTTCCTTTTCTTTTTATTATTGCTGAATAGATCAATAAATTAAGTAAAACAAACGACAATTTAAATAATAAATTAGAAACAGCTGTTGAAAATAATGATGAACAAGTAATACAAAATTATCATCTTATATATATATATATTTGCATTTTGTAAAATACATAAAAATTTATATGTATTTTATTATTATTTTATTTTATTTTTTTAGGCTCAAGAAATAAGAGATTTAAATAAGAGAATAAAATTAATAGAAGAACAAAAATTAGAATTGAATAAAGTTATAGAAAAGTATGAATTTGAAATAGATAATTCAAAGGTATAAAATAACATAAGAAATGATATATATATTTATTTGTTAAATTTTTTTTAATTTTTATTTTTATTCAAAAGAAATTAGAAAATAAAATGCAGAGTAATGAAAAACAAAGAAATGCTCTTGGACATGAAATTAAAATTTTAAAAAAAGAATTAAATACTATGAATGCTTTAAATGATAAAATAAAAAAAGAGAAGTTGTTGCTATTAGAGGAGATTAAAGATCAGAATTATAAAATTAAAAGAGAAAAAGATAAAGTATGATTGCATTTTAAAAAATATATATATTTTTTATAATTTTATATAGCCAATATGTAAATTTTATTTTATTTATTTTTTCTTTTTAGTTAAGAGTGGCTAATAACTTAATTTTAGAAAAAAATAACTTAATTTCAAAATTACAGCTAACTAAAAATGTCGATATTCCTTATGTAAGATTAAATGATGTAAAAATAAAACTAAAGCATAAATGAAAATATAAACTATTTACTAGAATAATTATAAAATTTTATGTGAATATATCTAAATACAATGACTTTTATGAAAAATTAACTTTTTTTTTTCAATAGAAAGAACCTAAAAGCAAAAGGCATATATTTCCATATAAAACAAAAAATAAAATTATTGACAGGTAAAAAAGAAAATCACATATATATATATGCATATGAAAAAATAATTTATTTTTATTTTAAAAATGTAGATATCAAAGTGATACAATTTTAGATAATTATGACAGAATTAAAAATAAATTGTTTGAGAGTAATGAAAGATGTTTTTTTTTATCAAAAACTAACTTGGAATTGTTCAAAGGATTAAAAAAGAAAAAAAAAAAAATTGATACCTTAAATAAACAAATGTCTTATCTCAAACATGCTTTATTAAAAGGAAAAGAAAAACTAGATCAATTTTATTCTCCTATATTAAAAGTAGAAAAAAAAAAAAGATTCTTTATACTAATGATATATGTTAATAATTAATAAAATAAAAAATTTTATGATAAATCTATATTATTTACAAAATAATTATATTGATAAAAACATAAGTACATGTACATTAACATTTTGATATAATGAAATTATAAAGTTTTGTTTTTTAATTTTTAAATAAAGGAAAAAGATATAAGTGATGGAAAAAGTTCCATTAATAGTGATTTTTCATGTAAAAGCGAAAATATTTCGAAATTAATGAATGAAAAGAATTCATCAGTTATAGAAAATAATAATAAAGCATATGAATTAAATAATAATGAAAGCCTATGTAAAATTAAAAATTTAGAGGAAATTTTAAATAATAAAATTAATGAGAATAATTTATTAAAGAAAAAATATGAAATCTTATACGAAAAATATATAAAATTATTAAAAAAGAAATCAAGAAAAAACAATGATTTTACATTTATTGAAAAAAAAATTGAAGAAATATCATCCAATAATGGTGTAATTCATTCATTTTATTTGAAAAAAAGTCAAAACACTTCAAAAAAAAATCTACGTAAGGATAATAAGTTAATAAGTTATATAAAAGCAAAAGTTGTAGATAAAAATGTAAATATTGATAAATTTGGCTATTATAAAGGTAATAAAATAATTAAAAAAAAAAGATATATTAGTGATTTATATTTAAGTATAATAATTTATAGATGATTTATTCTAAATTCATTTTAAATATTTAATGTATCATCACATGTATAAAATAACTTTCTATGTATTTTTTCTTTTTACTCATAAATAAAAAAAAAATTTTATAAAGAAAACAATGATTACGCCGATGTGGAATTTTATGTTTCCAATGAAATTTTACGAAGAATGGACGTAAAAGATATTTTAAGCATAAGATATATTTATTCATACGGAAACAAAAAATGTAATTTATTTTTTTTTATTTTATATATATACTTTTTTTTATTAATTCATATATTCTAAAACATTTGTTAGTATCGTTTCTTTTTTAATAATGTATTATATCTTTACATTTATACATTTATACTTTTTTTCATTTTATTTTTTTAGTAACTAAAGAATTTGATCAAAATAGAAGTATTTGCAACTATTATAAATGTAAATGCTAATGAATAAACATCTTTTTATTATAAATGAAAAAAATCTATGAAAAAGGTAGGGTATAGTAAAAATATTTGTATGTATTACGTAAGTTTTAATTATGATTAATTTTTTTTTAATTCTATGAAAAATGAATTTTTCAAATAGATATGTTGTTTTTCATAATTTAATGTTCTAATTTATAAATTTTTTTAAAAATATTTGATAATTAAGATAAGAAAAAAATAATAAGATAAAAAAAATGAAATATATTTTTTTCATACAATTTATGAAAAATTTTCAATAAATGTGTTGTTTTTTAAAATATATACATTATAAAAAGAAGAGAAATTTCATTTTTAAAATTCTATATATTTACTTTAATCATTTTTCTTTTCTCTTTATTTTATGATAAATTAAGTAGTTTAAAACTTAAAGCTTTTATAAAATATTTACTATTTAATTTTATGTGAGCTCTAATATTCTATTTAGATAAAACGGTTTTACAATTATGCATATATATATATATCATTCAAAAAGTAATTTCATTTACAGTATTTTATGCATACTGATTACTAATAAAAAAAAAATTTTAATTTATTTGTATTTTTTCTATATCTATATAAGTTATAATAATATCTTTAAATTTATGGCAAATAATTTATCTAATTTTAAAAATAAGCCTTAAAAAAAAAAAAAAAACTTTTTCTAATAAAAAAAAAATTTTGAAATAAATTAATAAAGATAATTTCATGTATTGGATATTTTTTCAGGAAAAAAATTTCTAAAATGAAATAATTATTTTAAAATTAAAATTCTTTTTTTCTATTTCTTACTGTTTCATTATATATATAAATATATATATATTTTTTTCTTTTTTTTATTGTCATTTTCCCAAACTATTTTTTTTATTTTTGTAAATTTTAAAAAATTTTGTATTTCCTTAAAAAAAAGAATATATATATGTATATATAAATAAAAATAAGGTAAAGATGAAAATATGTAAAGAAATTAAATTTTTATTGGAAATATTTGTATTTTTTTGTTTCTTTTTTAAATATGAATTTACTAGAGGTTCATATAAAACAAAAGGCTACCCTCTAATACATATGATATATAACAATGCATCTATTGGTTCTAGTAGTTACTCACTTAAAAATAATATAATAAATTTATTGTTTCTATATGAAAATATAAAATTTAGAGAAAATTCTTTAACAATTGATAATTTAGCAGATATGAAAGATGAAACAAAAATAGAAAGATTAGTTAGAGAAAAAGTTCAATATATTAATAAATATGTAAATAAGCGCCAATTAATTAAATTTTCAGGTATTATCTATTTATATGAAATAATAAATGGAAATAATTTTTACTTTTTAATGCATTTTATTATGGCAAATAATAATAATGGGTTAGTAATAATATTACCAAATAATCCATATATAGACATTAATGAATTTCTTAGAATAAACAAAATAAGTAAAGATGATCATATCACCGAGGAAAAATTAGAAAAAAGAATTATTTTCATTCAAAAATTATTACTAAATTTAAAATTAAACCAATCTATATATTTTATAGAAGATGATAGCGAAATAAAAAAGATTTATGAAAATTACAAAAGTAAATTTGGATATTTTGATTTAACTAGAAATGCGAGTGTTCAATTTTCTAAAAGCCAACATATTTATAAATTGAATTCTAAGAGTTTATTTTTTTTTTTAAGTAAAGATAACATTCATATTGATTCTATATTTAACAAACAAGAAAATAGTGAAACATTTATTTTAACAAAAAAAAAAACAATTATTATTTGTATTGACTATAATATATTTAATATAATAAGTGACTTTTCTTTGAAAAGTACATCAATAAATTCATCGATTATTGTAATCAATCAATTAATTAAATTATTTTCTGATGTTTATAATAATGAAGAAGTAAATTATAATTTATTATTTTTTTTTACAAATTACTATTATGGTATAGAATACTTTGTCGATAATGTCAACTCTGTATTTAAAGACAGTATAGAATTTGTTCTTTGTTTAGAAAATTTAAATGAATCTGATTTCTATATTTACGAAACTAACAAATCTCAACCTCCGCATATATTACGTTTCTATGACATATTAAAAGAAACAATAAAAATTAATTTAAAAAAAGAATTAAAAATAGAAACTCAGAAAATAAAAATTCACAATAAGCATTTGCCTAAAATTCATGAATATTTTGTATTAAAAAATCTTACTAGTTTTTCCTTGAGTTCAGAAAATAGAACAGCTACATTTCTTAACAGAACACCTATAATAGAACAAAAGTTAAAAAAGGAAAATATAAAGAATCATATAAAAAATATATTTGAATCCATTTATATTTATATAAAGGATTACAAAGAAAAATTAGATGAAGAAAATATTAAAAATAAGTTTTCGCATTATGCCAACTTGATTAATTTTGATGATATAATTGATCTAAATGAAAACCTTAATAAATATAATAAATTTTTTATTTATAAAGATGATATAGGAAAATTATTTGATTACTTTAAAAGTGTAATGAATCAGTATATTAACGATTCTAATTTTATGATAAAAGATTACAAAATACCACATGATAAAAAACAAAAATATTTTTATCAAAGATATGTTAATATTACTTTTTCAATGGCTATATCATATATTTTTCATTATATGCATTTTCTTTTTGTCTTGCTATTTTTATTTATTTTATATATTTTTGTAAATTTTTATTTAGGACCTTTGTGCTAAATAAACACAATAAATCAAATATATATCTGTTTTTTCTTTTTAGTTTATTATGTTTTACTTTTTTATATATATTATTACATGGAACAAAATTTTTTTTTAACTTCATATATATAGATATTTTGTTTTATTTTTTTTAATGAAAAAATAAACATAATTATACAAATAATTAAAACCATTTAAAATTATATAATTTTTATATTTATATGTATATAGTTTTATGTTTCAATTTTTTTTTTTCTTAAATATATGAAAAAATAAATGAATGAAAAAAATAATATAATTAATCATTTTTAATATTTAAAATTTGAAAAATTTACATAAGTTGTTTTCTTTAATGGATATTATTTTAATTATTAATTAATTTTTTTCTTTTTTTTCTGTAAATATATAAAACTAAATTTTTATATAACTATATAATTCATATATAATACATTTATTTTCTTTTTTATTTTTTAATATGAAAAGGTATTTATTATACAGAAGACAGTTTTTTCTTCTTTAACTTTGGTTTTGACTTTATATAAATGATTTATAGTATGTATATACTTTCTTGTTAAAAAAGAGAAAAGGTATAGTTTATCTATACATTTAATAATTTTTTTTAGAAGTTTCTTATTTTATTTTTAAACTATATGCGTTAGAATTTTTATAGAAAAAGAAAAAAAAAAGACAAAACAAAGTAAAAAGAACAAATAAAAAATTAAAAAAAAAAAATAAATATAAAATAATTTATGATATTGCGTATAACATTATTAAAATACAAAATGAAAAATAAATATAATTATATTCTATACAAAAATATTTAATACAAAAAAAAAAAAAATATATATATATATATATATTTATATAAATATAAAAGAAAAAAAAATAAATAATGTATATTAAAAATGAATATAAAATAATGCATACTAAAACATCAGGCGATTTATAAAATTTTTTAATGCAAAAGAAATGTAAAAAAAAAAAAAAAAAAGTTAAAACTACAAAAAATTTTCTTTTTTATTAAAGACAAAATAATATATAAAAAAAAAAAATGTAAATAGAAAGAATAATCAGTTCTATGTTACTTAAAAAAATAAAATATAAAAAAAAAGGCTAATTTATTAATTTTTGTTATTTTATTTTTTTTTTTTTTTTTGTTAATCATATTAATTTTATGTGTAGTATATGTGCATTAAATTTTTTATTTCTTTTTTCTATATTTTATAAGATAAGAAAATTAATATAAAAATTTTGATTTTCTCTAAAATTTTATTAAAGATGATTATTTTTTTTAATATTTTGCATTTCTAATTAATTATTCGGTAAAATATGATTTATTTAGTAAAAATCCTTTTAATGTTTATTTATATATAATATTAAAATCACTTACATAAATATTTTAGACAATTTTAAAGATATATGAATAAATATATATGAATACAAATATACTTATTTTGAATAAATTATTTTGTAATTTCCTTTTTTTTTTTTTTTTTAATTCTTTATATACTTTTTTGAGAACATTGGCTTTCAAAATTAATTGAAAATTCATCATTACTTAAAGGGTTAGAAAAATTAGAATTAATCGAGTAAGTGTGTATTAAGTAGTCATTATGTGCGTTTTGTAATTTATCTTTTATTCTTATTTCATGCTTCTGTTTAAAACATTTTTCATCTTTTTTGCTATTACTTGTAAAATGTCGTAAGCAAATCATTTTTTTTCTCAATGTTTTATAGCTTAAGTTAAAATTAACATAATTATATTTTTCGTGTATTGATGAGTCATCTTCATTATTTTGTTTTTTTTGTTTTCCATATTGAGGTGCCTTTTTTTCTTCTTCCTTTTTTATATTATTATTTCTTAAAAAAAAATTTGTTGTATTTGTTAAATTACAATCGTCATTAACATAGCAATAACTATTTAATAATCTCTTGGTATTATAGAGAAAATTATATCTTAAATTCATATTTATCATATGTTTCCTTCTTAATAAGTCATATTTTTTTTGTACTTTTATAATTTCAAAGTTTTTATCACTTTTTTCTTTAGTATCATAAGAACAAAAAAAATGTTTCATCCCATAAACAACTTTAATACATTTTATATTAATTTTGTTTAAATCAATGAAAACATTTTTTATTTTATCATCACAGTAATCTAATGAATTATATGTATTATTATTTATAACACTGGTTTCAGGCTCAGTTATATCCTCATTACTATTTGACTCATATACAACATCAGTTTGACTATCCTTAACTTTTTTTACTTTTTTTTTCCCCCTTTTCTTAACAGATAACAACACATTATTTTTAAAATCATTTGGTTTATTATTATTATTATATAAAGGAATATCATCTATAGAACTTCCATACCTTTTATTTTTACATGAAGTATAAGTTGTATCAAGTACATTTTCTTTTATATTTATGTTATTGATACCTACTTTATCTTTAGTTACATTTCTTTTTTTTCTTTTTTTAATTATTTTATTTTTTTCATTAATTGTATTATAAAGATCGTATTTATTTGTTTGATAAACTTCTTTACTTGTTGTAACATTTTTTTCTTTGTTTTTATCGTAATAAAAAGATTTCAAATAATTTTTAATATTCATTAGAATTTCTTCTTCCCCTTTTAAAGAATAAAAAAATTTATGATATTTTCTATAATATTTCACTTTAAAAATATTAAAATTATCATATTTGCAAATAGCATATCTACCTCTTCTAATTAATTTAAAAATATTTAAAGCACAGTATATGTTTAATGTAGTCACAATATATTGTTTAACATTTTCGTAGTATTTTTCGTATTTTTCTTTTACAAAATCTAATATTTCTGATACAGTTACCCCTTGATTTAATATATCATTTTTTATTTCTAATCTTTTATTTATGTTCAACTTAGAATCTTTAGAATTAGTACTAAAAAAATTCAAATATTTTTTATCATTTGAAGAATTACTTAAATCCTTATTCTCCTGTTTTGTCTTACAATTATTTTTCTTATATTCACTTTTTTTTTTTTCATTACTATTTTTATCATTATTATAATCAAAATTATTTTCATTCACTTGACAACTATTTCTTAATAATACATTATTATTATCATAATTTTTTTTTAATGTTTTTTGCATACCTATAAACTTAAGTGTATAAATATTATTATCATTTAAATTAACTTTCAGCAACGCAAACATAGCTATTTTAATAATTTCAAATATTATATGTTTCTTCATATTCTTCAAAAAAATATATTTTTCTTGTTGATCATTTAGTAATTTAAATTTAACTGTTGATCCCATATATTTCCATATAGTATTAGTTTTGTAAGTTAAATATTCACATATTCTATCTGCTTTTATATTATTATTCCTTAAAGTAATACTTGAATTAAATAAATACACATTTTTGTCTAAATTAAACTTTTTTGTTTTATTATTTTTAAGGTAGGGATTTTCAATATTAATTGATTTATGTGATAAATAATAGTTTTTGTCTAAAATATATTCACTTCTGTCTTTTATTATATCACCGTTACTGCAAAAATTTTTTTGTTTATATTTTCTTTTTATATATGATCTTTTAAGTTTATGCATATTAAGAGAATTTATATTTTTATTAATACAACCTACTATACTTTTCAATGTTTTTTTTTTTTTTCTTTTTTTTCTACATTTTGGTTTATTTAGGGATTCATCAAAATACTCAAAATCATAATTACGTGGTTTTCTATTTTTTCTCAAGTTGTGATGATAATTTATTTTTCCATCATTATTAATTTCATTTGTACTGTTCATTGTTTTTTTTTTTTTTTTTTAGTACTTGTTTTTATATTATATATAAATTATATATATAAAGGAATAAATTTCATAAATTTTTTATTAAATTATAAAAAAAAAATTTATATATATACATATAAATAAAAATAATTTATATTGTTATAAAACAAAAAAAAAAAAAAAACATAAGGAAATTTTAAATGATATTATATCATCTCAATAAAATGTATATTTATATAAGTATGCTTTCTATAATTTATATATATATTTGTAAAGTATTATTCTAAAATTAAGTTAAAAATAATCATTAAAATTTTAATTAAAAGATATTATGACAGTACAAAAATAAGATAAAAGTATAAAGTAGCTATATAAATAGAAAAAGGATTATACATTATTATCAATAGTGTAATTTCTAAGAATAAAAAAAAAAAATTTTTAACTATACTTTTTTATTATTCAATGCTCATAAAAATATATTTAGAATATATATATATATATTAATTTCTTTTTTTTTCCCTTCTATTATAAATACATAAAATAGGACTTATTTTTTTATTTTACTCTTCTTTTTATGTATTCATATATGCATATATAAAAATAAATATGACATTAACTGAATTACTATGCAAAATTTGAGTACTTCCTATATTTTTTCATCTAAAAAAGGAGATATAAAAATTAAGTATTTATAATAAATAAATTTTTGCAAAGAAAAAGGGGAGATAAAAAAAAAAAAAAAAAAAAAGACAATACAGTACAGTACTAATTATAATTCATTTAAAATAGGTGAAATACCAATATAAAAAAAAATAAATTACAACATATTTCTTAATATGATAAAAAAAAAAATCATTTATGCATTATTCAGTAGTATTAATTTAAGTAATACATTATCTAAAAAGAAAAAATTACATTTATGTAAATAATATGTAGGTATCTCATTTTTATACATTTTACTATTTCTTTTGTTTTAAAATATAAAATGTGTAGTCTTCCATTCATAAATATAACAATACATTACATGTTTTTTAATTAAGATATATTTAATATTTACTTTACATATATATATATATATATATGAATATTTTTTTTTTCTTATTTTCTTTTCTTATTACCCTTCAAATGTAACTTGGAAGCTTTTTTATATATCTATTATTGTCATTATAGTAAATAAAAATTAAAATTAAAAAATTTCTTCATTTAAAAAAATAAAAAAAAATTAATCCATCTAGATATTATATATACTGATTTAAAGTATTCTTACTATCATGTAATATATTTTTTAAATTAAGAAATTCAATATATATAGAATTCATAGCAAAATATTCATAAGAATACATTTTTAAAACAAAAGTTAAACAAATGATATTATACAGGCCAAAAACAAAAACCTTATATATGCATATTTATACATATATATATATATATATATATAATAAAATTATGAAAAATAAAATGCGTACATAAGAAAAAAAAAAAAAAAAAAACTATTTTGGTTCTGATAAAACAATGAAACAATAAACTATTAAAAAAGTAAAGAGGATATTAAAAAAAAATTTGACAATTTTTTTTTTTAATTTGCAATTCTAGGCATCTTTATTCGTAAAGAAAAAAAAAAAAATTAAGTATATTTACATGGAAAATATTTAATTATATAAAAATGCTATTTTTTTATATCATATAATTTTCATTTTTTTATTCGAAGTTTTTTATGATTGCAAACATTTTATTTTTTATAATTAAACTAACATTTTTTTTTTAATTTTGTAAAACATTTTTTTGCCTTATATATTAAATATGATACAAATATACTAGTGCATGCAAATGAAATAACAGTAATAATATTCATTAACTTAAATTTAAATTGATTTTATTGATAATAGTAATAAGATTAAAGATTAAATTAAAAATAATAAAAAAACTCATAAGAAAAATGTTTTAAAAATGAAGCTGTAATATATATATATTATAAAATTAGAGGAAACCTATGTATTTTAAATAAATATTTGTTTATCACTGAAGTAACAATCATAAAGTATAAAAATGACTAAATTCTTAATATATTATTATTAATTTTATTTGATATATATATATTTTTTTTTATTTTTAACAATTTTTTGTTATCAAGAAAATAAAATTAAAAAAATAACATTGTAAAAATAGAAAAAAATATGAGATAACCAAAAATTAATTATTGTTGGTATCAATAATTATAACGATAAAGGAATAATTGCAACAAGAAATGTTATGATAATTATAGAGATAATTGCACTAATTAATAAGAGAAATCATATGCTTGTTTAGGCATATATTCATATATATTTACATATATAAGGATAGTAAAATATTTTAATAATAAATGATTCTTTAATACTATATTAATAAAATTATAAGACTTCATAAAAACTTAAAGTATTTTTAATGTAAAATTGTTGTAATAAACTTATTTTTATATGACTTAATAGAAATCTTATAAAGAAATTACAAATACTTCTAAATTTTTTTTTTTTAAACAACACATTTTATATAGCTAGCGCATAATTTCTTTTCTTTATAAAGCATTATATTGTACTATTATGATATTACTAAAATTTATATTTATTTTTATATTTTTAATATGTGAAATTTAATTTTGTAATATATTTCTGTAATTACTTTTTAGTGTTTATATGTGCTCATACATACTATTTCTTTAATATATGTTTTAACATTTCAAAGATTCCTGAATAAAAATAAATTTAGTGTATACATTTCAGAATATTTAATGTTCTTTACTGAATAATATTATTAAAAAGTGAAAATAAAATAAAGAGCATATATAGTATTTTTAATTATTGTTAAGAAATAGCATTACTACTTTTTCTATATGCTATAGGAATCCATTTTGTTTAAAATAAAATAATAAAGAAGTAATTTATTTTTAAAAATAATATAAAAAATATCTTCCAGTTAATTTTTATAAAAAGAACAAGCTAAGTAAATAAAAGTCTATATAAAATCATTATTTGAATTTTTTTTTTTTTTTTTTTGATTTATATAATTTTAAACCATTCTCCTATTTTAAATTTACAATTTAAAACTAGAGATTTTTTTTTTCTATTTATTTTAAATTAAAGTTATTTTGCAAAAATTATTATAAATACATATTATTTTGTTATAAATTGCAAATTACCTAATATAAAAAAAAAAAAAAGAATTTGTAGAATACCGTCATAAAAATATTAAAAAATAAAATAGGAAATAAATGCTATTAAAAGTAAAAAGTAAAAAATATTAAAAAAATGATGTAATAAAAATATATTTTTAAATTAAATTATATTATACCTCTTTTTTTTTCCTTTTAGTTTTTAAATATAAAAGTTGTAAAAAAAAAAAAATTTAATTTAAATCTTGTATAAGAGTAATTATATAGACTAATATATAAATAATTGGGATATTTTAAATAACTTTGAATCATTTTAATTATAAAAATTAATATATTTTTTTTTTTTTATTCAATTAAAAAAATATATATTTGAATATATTATTTCCTAAAAAAAAAAAAAAAAATTAAAAAAATATTTAAATTTACATAGTACTTAACTTTTATAAATAAAACAATTTAAGATATATTTTTAAATTTTTGTTTGAAAAAAAGGAAGAATTATGACTATATGTTTATATATTTATCCCCTTATCTGAAGTTATAAGCTTTTTTTTTTTTTTTTTTTTACAATGCCGATCATTACAAATATTGAAATTGAAAATAAGTTCTTTGACTTTTATGAAGGCGATGAAAATGTTTTTTATTCAAAGGAGTATGAATTATTTTTAAGTTTATGTAATAATAATATATATGCTTTCAAAGTAGAAAATATTGTCAATTGCAATATTTTTAAATATAATATTCTATATCCAACATGTATATTAGAATCTTGCGTAGATATTGATGATGTGAAAGAGTTCTATCATAAAAAATATTTAAATAAATATTGTATATCTTTATTCAGTAATATAAGACATTTTTATTATTCCAGTAAAAATATATTCTTATCGACAGATGACAACAATATACATTATTATGTTTTAATGCTTAATGATGAAATAAAAGATGAATGTAAAAATGAGAATGAAGAAATAGATAGAAATGAGAAAGATATTTATTTATATGATCATAAAGAAAATGAAGGAAAAAATTTTTATTCATATAGTTATAATTGGGTATGCTTAAAAAAAATGAAAATATGGAAAACAGTGAATATTGTTATATCATGTTTTTATTATAGTGAAGTAGAATATAAAAAATTAGTTGTTGGATATAATAATGGATTAATAAATATATATAATTTAAATACTTATAAATTAAAAATATCTTATAAAATACATAATAGTAGAATTACAAACTTAAAAATGTATAAAAATTTTATTATAAGCTCAGATGTAACAAAAAATGTTTTTATTTATGATTCAGTGAAAGGTGAAAAGATCATCTCTTGTGAAGATCACATGAGTGGAATAAAGGAATTTCTTTTTTTAGCTGTTCAAAGTGATGAAATTGAAGAAAAAAAAAGTGACGAATATGTTAAAAATGATAAAATTGAAAATGAAAATGTCAAAAATGACGAAGATGAAGGTGAAAATGTTAAAAATGATGAAGATGAAAAATTAATTGGTTTCATAAGTATTGGTAATGATAAAATCATGAATGTATGGAACCTTAATATTTTAAACTCATATAATGAAGAAGAAATTAATAATTTAAAGAGTAAAAATAATAATAAAAAAAAAAAGAAAGATAAAAATAATAATGTAATTACATTTAGTCCAATAAAGCAAATTTATTTAAGCAATGATATAAACAATGCATTAATAATACCATCCAGTATTTACAAAAATAAAAAAGGAAAATTAATAATAAATGATGAAAATATAAAATGGCTAATATTAACTCATGATGATAAAGGAAATTTACTTTTTTATAATCCTTTAAAAGGAGAAATCATATACAAATTTAAAGAAAATAAAATGCTAATTAACGCTAGCAACATAAGAAAATTTTTTCTACTAAAAAACGAATTATATATATTTCGTGAGGATAATTCTATATTAATTTACGATATAAGAAACTTCAAATTGATTAATAATTATATATGTAAACTTGAAGGTATTTTTGAAATTTTATTTTTCGATTCTCTTCATAATGAGTTATCTGATGAAAAATATAAAAGTGAAAATGAAGAAATAATGGATAAAAATTATGATTATAATAATAAAAAAAAAAATGCTGTAGTTTTATTAGGAGATAATATAATTAGAATATTAAAATTTGAAAACTTGATTAGTCAAACATTATTAATTGGTCATGAAGATGTTGTATCATGTATTAAGCTAAATGAAAAAAATAATCTTTTATTTAGTGCATCTAATGATAAAAATATTTTTATATGGAATTTAAAAAATTGTGAATGTTTATATGTATTAAAAGATAATTTATATCCTATTAATTCAATAGATGTAAACTTAAAAAAGTTTCCTTTAATAGTTTTAGTAAGTGTATGTGAAGACAATAGTTTAAAACTATGGAAATTTACAATTGAATTAAATAATATTAAAAATAATAAAAAAAAAAGAAAATTGGACGAACATTTGAATGATAAGGAAATTGTTCGAAGTAATTTGACTATTTATCCACATAAAGTTTTAATTAATGATGTAGCTATATCTCCTAATTCTAAAATTATTGCTACATGTAGTAAAGATAAAACTATAAAATTATTTGAAACTCAAAATTTAAAGTTATTAAAAATTTTGGAAGGTCATAAAAAGTCTGTTCAAAATATTTTTTTTTCAAAAAATGAAAATATTTTATACAGTAACTCATATGATTGTGTAAGGATATGGAATTTGAGTAATTATGCATGTGTAAAAAGCATACAAAGTCTTGATTTCAATATCACAAGAATGCTAATTTTAAATGACAATTGTATAATAAATGGATATAGTAATGGTAATATTAGCATAATAAATATTAAGAGTTGTGAAAAGTTATCTACAATAAATTATCATAAAGATAAAATATTTTGTTTAAAAGATTATAATAATAGCATAGTATCCGCTTCTATTAATGGAGAACTGATATTTTTTAAAAACACAAGTGAAGAAATTTATACAGAAAATGTTTTTGAAAAAAGAAAAAATATTTTTTACGAGAATTGTTTAGAAAGTTTGTTAAAAGAAAAAAAGATAAATGAATCCTTACTAATTTGTTTAAAATTAGATAAAAAATTTAAATTTAAGAGTATCATAGAAAATTATTTAAATTATTATACTTTTTCAATTTTAAATATATTGAAAAAATTCGAGCATGAATATGGTGTTAAAAAAATAAATGAAAAAAATAATGTTGTAAAAAAAGAGAAAAATGATGAAAGTCAATATCCTACTAATCAATCATTAGAAAATACAGAAAATAAGAATAGTAAAGATCAAGCAAACAATTTAATTTTGGATGAAAAAAAAGAAAAAAATATCATTGATGATAATATTGTTAATAATATTCAGAATTACATAGAAAATTCAGATATTTTAGAAAATTATATTTATTATGAATTATCAAAATTATCAACCAATGAATCAGAACAGTCAGATAAAGATGAAAGTAATCATGAAGAAAAAAATACAAATAAAATAAAAAAGGAAAATGAATATAAAAAAAATAACGTATTTACAAATCAGTTAGATGATGATGATAATTTTGTTTTATTTTTGAAAAAAATAAAAAAAAAAAGTGAACATTCATATTTCTTATATTTAAATAAGTTAATGGAATATATTACGTTCTTTGTTATGAACCATAGATATGCATATATATCAAATTTTCTTTTGAATAGTTTAATTAAATATATAGACTATTCAGATATCTGTAAAATTAATAATTATCAACATTTTTTTGAAATTTATAATAGTTATATACCTAGGCATAAAAATAGATATTTAAAATCATTGCAAAAATCTAAGTGTTTTGAATTAATTAACATAAATTACTATAAAGGTGATATAAAAATGATGATTTGAATAATAAAAATTAAAAATTTTAATAAGATATAAAGACAAAAAAAAAAAGGAAATAGAAGAAAATACATATATAAATACATAAGCATACAATTACATAATTGTAACATTTACACTTCTATATATTGTTATATAATAAAAAATAATATATAGGATTTTTAATAGCAAAATATTAAGAACTCATTAGTTTATATATATATTTAATTAATTATATTTTATTGCTATCATTACATTATTTTAAAATAAACATTTATAATTTTTATTTAAATTTAGCTAAAAGTTAAAACATATATTTTTACAATCCTAAAAAAATTTTTAAGATAATAAAATACAGATTACTTTAATTTTTTCATAAATACATAAATTTTTTTTTTTTCCTTTTTCTTTAAAAAAAATAATCATTATATATATTTCAAATATAAGAAAAAAAAAAAAAACATAAAAATTTTTTAACAAAAAAAAATTAATTTTTATTTGATTTTTAAATATTAAATATTTTAAAAATAAGTTTGTGAGATAAATTTAAAAAGGTATTAGTTATTAAAAAAGAGAATTTGAATAATCCTTTCGTTATAACATAGCTAATTCCACCAAGTGTAAACATAACAGGCATACCTATACAACAGCAAAAATATAATAATAATAAAGCTCTTTCTAATTCTTGCCTAAGTTTTTTAATTGTATTATTGAAACAAGTTTTATTGCATAAAAATAACTCTTTATTTTCTAAATAAATATTACTCATGTCAATATTATCAAATTGAAATAATTCTTCTATTATTATGATTATGTCTTTACTATTTTTTTCTTTAAAATTAAATTTTTTTCTTAGGGGTAATATATTTAAAAATTCTTCGTTACTTGAATTATCATTTTCACTAGAACTTGTATCATCATATTTATTATTTAATAAATCAAAATTTGTCGATTCTTCATTATTATAATCTTCTTTATTTTTAATATATTCATTTATTTTTTGGTGATTATCGTATTTTCTATTATTAGCAGTATTATTTAAGTGATTTTTATTATTATTATTTAAATTAGTGATGGAATTATTATCTATGTTATTCATTTTTAATTCATTTATTCTTGAAGAATTATTTGTTAATTGATTATTAATTACATTAATATTCTTTTCAGTATTATCAATTTTATTATTTAATACAAGATCATTATTGTTATCATTGATGATATGTTCCTTATTACTGTAAATGTTTCCATCATCATTATAAACAATTTGATTTTGATTATTATTATTATAAGTACTGCTATTATTATTATTATTATTACTAGCATATAACTGATCAAGTGAATATTGAGAACTCCTGAAGTTATTTATTGTCCTAGTTATATAATTATTATAATGAAAATCATTATTAATATTTGTTTGATAATTTTTGAAATTAAAATTAGTATTAAGTAATAGATTATAGTAAAAGGAATAGTATGTATATGAGCTACGCATACTAAGTTCATTTTTTTCTTTTAATGTTAACATGAAGATTCTATTTTTAAAGTAAAATAAATTAGAACAACTAGAACAACTTATCAATCTATGTTCACATAACTCTTCATGTAATTTTATTTTATTTTTTTTATCATAATATTCACATCCTAAAATATAATTCTTACATTTTCTATATTCACATTCATTTAAGTGTTTTTTATGATTTTTTATTTTCATTTTATTTCCACATAAATAGCATTTTATTCTTAATTCTTCATATTCCCTTTTTCTTTTTCCTGTATTAATAAATGATATTTCACATATGAAAACTTTTTACAATGATAAATAAAAAAAAAAAAAAGAGACTAAATAAAAATAAATTTAAATAATATCACTTGAAACAGAACTATTAAAACATTAAAAATATAACAATAACTTATTGTTGATAAAATACACAGAAAAAAAGGATTTTTTTAATTGCAAAAAAAAAAAAAAAAAAAAAGAATTATACAATATTACCTGAAATTTTTTTTAAATTATTAATTCTAATTATCTGTTTACATATCGGGCAGTTTCTTTTATGAAGAAGAGAATAATACATACATTTATAACAACTATATATTTAAAAAATTAGGTAAAAAAATTATGTAAAATTAGAAAAAATAAAAATAAAAAAAAGTAAAGTATATAAATAAAATAATAAACTAACCATATATGATTACATAATGTTATTACTGGGGTATCACATAAATCTAAGCAGACAGAGCAAATGAAATCTATCAAAATAATATTAAAAAAGATTAAAAAAATTATTTTAAAACATTACATAAATATATATATATATATACATATGAAAATATGATATGATTATTAATATATCATATCCATAGTTTTTCTTTTTCATTTCTACTTTCAAAAATTTCTTTTTTTTCTAAGCAGTTAGTTCGTAAAAATGGAGAAGATATATGAAAAAGTGATAATATACTCATGTTTATTATAAAACAATATTCAAATAAAAGATTCAAGTTTTTATATGGTAATAAGAAAAATTAATATAATAGTATTTGTTTTAGAATAATAATAACAAAATATTATATAGAAAATAAAAAAAAAAAAATATACACAAAGGCCCAAAATTTTTTATTAATTTAAATAATGAGCTTTTGGTGAATTTAAAATGAAAAAAAAAAAAGATATATACAGAAATAAAAAGAAGAAAATTAAAAAAAATATATATATATATATATATTTTTTTTTTTTTGAAATTTGAACAAAACATAATTTTCTATAATTTCCTTTTTTTTTTTTTTTATTTGATCTTTTTTAATATTTATATTAATTTATATAAAAAGATGTGAAGAGCTAATTCTATTAAAAAAGTATCTAATTTTATGTTGTTTTTTTTTTTTTATTTAATATTAAATTTTAATATATCTAAAATTCTTATTGATAAAATATTGTATTATTTGTAAATTTTATTTTTTCTATAAGAAAAAAATAAATATATTAAAAAAATGTATGTCATTTTATTGAACGTTTTAATTCGTATATTGGAATTATATATTTATAATATTGGGGAATTATATATTTTTTTATTTTTTGTAAAATTGATAAACATTTATTCTATTAAAATTACTAAAAGGTGGCTAAATGTTTTCTAAACGATTTTTAACTTAGCATATTGTAAATAATATTTTAATTCATTTTATTTTTATCATATTTTATTTTAATCAATTATAGTTTAAATTAGTTTAAGTTATTTATTTTTTTTTCTATTTTTATAATATTTAATATCCTATAATTTTTCACTTTTTTTTTTCTTTTTTTTTTTTCTTAGATTTCTTTAAAACAGTACATATATAAATATATTATACTTTTTTTTTTAATAATTTTTGAAATCAATTTTTTAAAGTAAATTGTTATTTCATTTTATCTTATTTGTTTAATAAAGTTTGAAAAAAGTATATACCACGACGTGCGCTCTAAATGTTTATTATATCACTTGATAGTTTTTATTAATTTTTTTTTTTTTCTCTAAATTAATAATAATCATTTATTTATAAATTCTTTTTTTTAATTCTTTTAGATCTTATTTTTAAATAATGCAGAAAATAAATATAATGAAAATAAGTCTTTTATAGGAAAACAAAAATAAGTATATACGTTTGTCAAATAATTATCTAAGACTAAACATTAAGAATTCGTTTATATTTAAATTATAAATCTATATATATGTATATATATTGTTTTTTATTGTTAAATTATATTTTTCTTCTTTATTTTATTTTATTCTTTTATTATTCTAAAATTAATTGTCCATAAAAAAAAAAAAAAAATGGTATCGTTAAGACTAGATAATAATAGATATATATCATTTAATCAAGACTATGGGTGCTTGTGCATGGCTAATGAAAAAGGATTTAAGATTTATAATACCAATCCATTTACACAAACATATAGTAGAGGTAATTTAGAAAATGAAAACTTAGAATTTTTTTTATAATGCATACATATGATAAATTAAAAGTTAATTTACATAGTGGTTACTCATAACATTATTTGTGTTAATATATATTTTCAGATTTAACTGACAGAAACAAAAATGGATTGTATTTAGCTGAAATGTTGTATAGATGTAACATTTTAGCTATTACTGGAAATAAAAATGATAAAAAAGGGAAGTGGGCTAAAAATGTTTTGATTATATGGGATGATAGGCAAATGAGAGAAATAGCAAAATTAACATTTTCTTCTAATATTATTGGTGTTAGATTATTAAGAGAAATAATCGTTGTAATATTAGAATATAAATTGTGTATATATAGATTAAAAGATATTATTTTATTAGAAACATTAAACACATCAAAAAATGTTTCAGGGCTATGTTGTTTGTCAAATATTGATAAAAATATAATTATTGCATATTTATCTCCTATAAAAGGTAGAGTAAATATTCATATATTTGAAATTAACTCAAGTGAAAACATTTATGAAGAATTACCATATATTAATTTTAAAACAAATTTAAGTATATATGCCCATGATAACTCTATTGGTTGCATAAATTTAAGTAATGATGGAAAGTTATTAGTTACTTCATCTGTTAAGGGAACTATTATAAGATTATTTAACACATTAGATGGAACTTTATTAAATGAATTTAGAAGAGGGACAACAAATGCTAAAATTCTTTCATTAAATATTAGTGAAGATAATAATTGGCTATGTCTAACTTCTAGTAGAAATACAGTTCATGTATTTTCTATTTATAAAAAAAAAAGGCCCTTAAGAAAAGTTGATATTATATGTAAAGGGAAAAACATGTCATCTCCAGCTTTACTACATTATGAAAAAGAAACAAAGAATAAAAAGTCTACATTAAAGTGCTTATTGCCTTGCCATCCATATCTAAATAGTGAATGGAGTTTTGCTTCTTATAAATTACCAGGAAAGAAAATTTCCTCAATATGTGCTTTTGTTAATGATCAAAATTGTATTATTGTTATATGCTCCAATGGTATTATTTATAAATTAAGGTTTAATGAACATATAGGAGGAGAAATGTTTAAAATATCTTCTCATAGTTTTGACTAACTTTCAGTAATATATTATTAAAAGATTTTCATGCATATTTAGTTCATATATACATATTTTATTATAAATTATAAATAATTTTTAAAAATATTTCCTTTATAAATATAATTACATTTGCATATGTTCTATATGCATAATACAAATTTTGCATTTTTCATATCTTTTATATTAATTTTTGTATTAGTTTTGAAAATTAAAAAAATTTTAATTTATAAATTATTATTGAAAAATAGAGTATATAAATAATTATTAAAAAATATAATTTTAAATGTTTATATATATGTTAATGTTATTTGCATACATAATAAAATATTTTTATAAATATAAAAATATTGCATGAAATAGATTCATTTTATTTACATATTATTTTAATAGTAAGTTATCATTTAAAAAAAAAAAAAACTCACATTCATAATTTTTTTTTTTTATTAAAATTACCTTTTTTTACACATATTTTAAAATATGATAATGCTTTATAAGTATTATTGTATAATAGTGGTATTTATATACGTTTTTTTGTGTGCATTGAAATAAAAAAAATGAAAAAAAAAAAAAAAAAGATTATATTTTATTATTTTATTTTACTTTATTTTCCTTTTTTTTTTTTTTCTTTTTCACAATTTTAAAATTTAGTTTTTTAAGAAATATTATTTTCCGCTAATTTTTTGCATTTTTCTATTGCAAATAAATTTCAATAGACTTGAAACATTTTTTGATTCCGAATTTAATATAATTTTTTCATAAAGAACTTCTGTATATACTTTATTAATTATTTCATCATTTACTGACAAAGATTTTAAATTTTTATAAATTTTTAACATTTCACTAATATCATACTTATTTAATAAGAATATAGAATAATTATATACTTTATTAAATAAGTTTTTATAATAAAAATAAAATTTCTGAAGTTGTTCACTGTTGTATTTTTGATAAAAAGAGTTTTTATCAAAGTTTATTAAAGAAATTTGTTCTAAATTAATTTGAAATTCCTTAAGCAATAAATTAAAAATATAATATGAATCATCTAAATTTTTCATTTGATTTGCATAAATTTTATTTGAACTATCTGTTGTATATACTCTACATTCATTATTAAAATATTTTTCTTTTTTTTTTAAATTGTCATAATTTTCATTATTAGTGTCATTTGTCTTTTTTATATCATTGAAGGTACTGTTATTTAACTCTTTTTCTACATCATTATAAATTCTATTATAAACGCTATTCATTTTCTTTATTTCATCCTTTTCAATTTTTTTTATTCTTTCTGTGTTTTTAAAATCTGTTACATTATTAATTAATTTTTTAAAAAAAATATTATATTTATTTAAAAGTTTTTTGTTTTTTGAGCATTTTTCTTTAAACAAAAATATATTATATAAAATAAAAAAATTTAGCATAATATATTTATATCCTATTAAACAGTAGGTAAAATTGACAATATCACAATTAACTCTGGAATTAATTAAGCTTAATATATATATATTTACATATTCAATTAAGTAATTATTAAAATAGGTATTCATAGAAGTACCAATTGCATATGGTATAATAAGAAACTCCTTTGAATTAATTTTCATAAATGTATTCATATATTTTTTTTTTAATTTCTTTATTCTATTATTTGCATAATTGTACTTTTTATTTTCTTCTCCATGTCTTTCATCAAGTAATTTAGGATTAGTTTTCATTTTTTCAATCTCTTCTATCATTCTGTTAGAGATTTTTTCTAAAATTGTCATGTCATATTTTTGAAATTTTCCTAAAAAGAAAAATAATAATTTTAGATTAAAAAAGTCGAATGAGTTAGAATTCTCATTAAAATATGTTAATAATTTATTCAACAAAAAATTAAACATATCATTTAATTTATAAGACGAGTTTATATACTCAATTAATAATTCTTTATTCTCTTTTATTTTCTTATCATTAAAATTATTTTGTTCATTTTTATTTAATGTAGAAACGTTTTCACTATTATTTTTACAATTCTTTATATTATTTTCAACTTTTCTTTTAGTTTCTTCCTTTTCTTTATCTGAATTTTTATATTTAATCAAAGAATAAATCAGAATATCTATATTATTGTGATTATTATATTTTACGATGTAGTTATATATATTATTATATATATGTATATTTCTATTTTTAAAATTTTCTTTAAGGTATCTATCAACAATTTTTAATTTAAAATCATAATCATTATTGTAGAGAATAGAATGAATATTAGTATTACATATAGATTGAAAATGATATAAATATTTGGTAATATTCATTAAATCTTTAAAATTACAGTTAACATACCCACTGATACTTGAAAAATCAATAGTATTATTTATTAATATACTATATAAATTACAAATAATATCAATTTTAAATAAATTTAGCTTATAAAGGCAACGATATATTTCGTATATTGAACCAGATGTCAGCAAGACTTTGTTTTTCATGATTTCATTTAGCAAATTATTGATAAATATCAACTTATTTTTATTTATCACATTACCATCATCATAAAGTTTATTTTTTTTAGTGAATTTAATGATGTCTTGGACAGATCGAGGAATTTGATTATATTTTACATTTTTTTTAAAGTCATTTTTTTTTAAAATTATCTTCTCTTTTTTTAAAAAAGAAGGTAATCTTTTGCTTACAATCAATGAAGGATCTACTTTTCTTCTTATTTGGCTTACATTCATAATTTTTTTTCCTTATCATAAAAAATTTAAGTATTCAGGAATACATATTTAAAGGTTTATCCTTTTTTTTTTTTTTTTTTAAGCTGAACAATTATTAATTTGAAATATTAATAAATTATATAACTTAAAAATCATCCTTTTTTTATTTAAAAATATTCTATTTTTCACACGTTCATACTTAAAATTTAATTCTTGTTTTTCATATCCATAACTATATAAATTTATATTATCTTAAAATTTATTTTTTCTTTTTCATTCATTTATTTTCATATCATCTTCAAAAATAACTATATATATATATGAGTGGATCAATCGGTAAAAAGTACTAAGAATAAAAGAAATGAATTTTACTATAATAATTTTATTTCTTATTATATACTTAAAAATATCAAATTTTTATTTTCTGATTAATAATAAAGGTAAAAAGGAAAAAAAATTAGAAGAGAAAAAATAAAGCATAAAAAGAAACTAGTGAAAATAATATAAAGCCTGTAATTTTAAGTTTTATTTTATATTTTTTTAATATTCTTTTAATTTTAATCGTAACACAAAAAATTAAATTATTAATAAATATTTTCCTTGCTTTGTAAAATATATTCTTTATTTAAAAAAATAAATAAAAAAAAAAAAAAATAAAAATAGAAATAAAAATAAAAATAAAAAAAAAAAAAAAATAACAGAACAAATTGACAAAAATTATAATAATGATATTATTCAAAATATACAAATTTATTAAAAATATTAAAAAGAATATATATAATTTAATTTATATATGAATTATTTTATTTTATATTTTTTTTTTCTTCATATTCAATGACATCCCAAAAATTTCTATGAGTTCTCTCCCAATTATTGGCATTATAGTATCTTGTATCGATGTTCCTACAAAAAAAAAAAAAAAAAAAAAAGATAAAAATTATAAAAAAAAAATAAAGGAATAATATAAAAAATATAGAATAAATATGTAAATAATAAAGATATTATTTGATTCAAATTATTACTTCCAGGTATATAAAGCTCTCTCTATCCACATCAAATTAGAGATTTTAACATTCTTCAATTTGTCATTTTTTACTAAATTATTTATTGTTAGTAAATGGGTGTAATTTTTATTATTTATAATTCCACCTAATTTTACTATTTGATCAATAAAGTCACTTCTCTTTATATCATCAGATAATAAAGATATATTAAAAATACAATCTGTTAAAAATAAAAAAAGTATTTGCATATATATAGTAGAATATTAAAAATATATCATTATTTTTTTTTTTGTTCAAAAAACAATATAAAATTAATTATATTTTTACATTTAGTCATATATTTGTTATAATTTTTTTTTTTTTAACCTCTTAGAACTTGTTTTCGAAATTCTATTAATATTGTTCTTACTACTGGATATCTTAAAAAATAATTATATATATTATTATCAGAGTTTTCTTCACTGATTTTATAAGTTTTGAAATGTTCAAAAATTTTATAAAAAATATTATGTATTTCATCTAATATTATTCCTAAATAATATAACTGTTT
Organism: Plasmodium relictum; assembly: GCF_900005765.1. Taxonomy (NCBI): domain Eukaryota; phylum Apicomplexa; class Aconoidasida; order Haemosporida; family Plasmodiidae; genus Plasmodium; species Plasmodium relictum. The sequence continues at coordinate 373,809 of NC_041686.1, read as the reverse complement.
GTCATTATCTTTAAATTTTGGTTCTTTCAAATTTTTTGGTATAAAAAAACTTTCATAATATTCATTTTTATTTGCTTTTTTTGTTTGGTTATCTAATTTTTCATTTTTTAATTTAAAACTATCTTTAATTGCTCTTTTTTTTCCTTTTAAGATCTTTTGGTTGAAAATTTTATTTTTACTTAGATTTTGAAATTGAACAAATCTTTTCACTTGAATTTTTTTTATTTTTTTTTTTACTTTTTTTTTATTATTCGAAACATCGAATTTTTTAAAATTTTTTTTTTTTTTATTCGTAACTGAATTGTAATTTTTATCTATTTCTTTTTTTTTTATATCTATTTCATCTATTTTTTCTGATTCTTGATTTCTTCTTTTTAATTCTTCTTCCTCAAAATAATTATTTAGAAAGTTTAACACATATTTGTCGTATTTTCTATAGTTTTTTTCTGATATAAATTTGAAAATAATTTCATCTTCAAAACAAATATATTTTTCTTCCGTTTTTAATATAGAAAATGGGATAATATTATTAGAAATTTCATCTTCATTTAATATATCTTTACTTTTGATATTACTTTTTTTATTAATTTTTTTCTTTTTTTTATTTTGATTTTTATTAAGATCTTTATGAGTTTTTGGTAAGGTAATATTTGAAGAATTATTGATATTAGTTATACTCTGTATATCTACATGTGCATTATTCTCCAAAAGTAATAAATCAGAATTGTTATTTTTGATAACATCATTTTCATCAATTGGTACCAAATTCTTAGTTTCATTATGATCTAAATTTTCCGCTTTTTCAAAATGTAATACATTTTCTTCTTTTTTTAAAAAATTTTCATTTTGTGAATAAAACATTTTTTCTTCTATGGAACTATTTTGTGGGATTTCTTCATCTCTTTTTCCCTCAATTTTTTTGTGTAAGATATTCCCTATTTCACCTAGTGAGACATTTTGATATGCTATATTATTTAAAAAAAGAAATTCTTCGGATTTTGTTTCTTCTGTTTTGTATTTTAGAGAACTGCAATTACTCTTATCTTCTTTTTGATTGTTTATTCCACTGATATTATTTAATAAAGAAGGACTATTTTCTTTTTTTATCAAGTTAATTATATCTAACTTTTCATCATACATATTATTTTCATAATCATTATACTCATTTTCATTATTATAATTTTTATTTTTATTCTCATTTATTTTTGTATTAATTATATTTTCGTTGTTATTTTCTTTACGTATTTCTTCTTTTATAATTTCGCAATCATATGTTTTATTAAAATTTCCTAAGTCACTGAATATATTTAACTGGCATGAATTAGATAAATTGGAATCTGCTTCAATTTCATTTTCATTATCTGTTTCAAATTCCTTATCTAAATCAATGAAGTTATCTTCATTAGATTCAAATGATTCATCATCATTCACATTTAAGGAGTTATAATTTTGTAAAATTAAAAAGTCTTCATTTTCATTTTCATTTTTTGTTTTTTTTCTTTCTTCATTAACCTCGTTTTCATTTGTCTCGCAAATTAAATTAGTTTTATTTGTATTTGCTCCTTCATTTTTATAAAAGTTTAGTTTACCATTATTTATTTTTTTGATGTTATCTTCTTCTAACTCCAAACTAATCCCTAAATTATTTCCTATGTTTTTATAATTATTTAAAGAATTATTTAAATTTATATAATTGTAAAGAATATTATCTTTGCGAACTTCTTTCAATTTTTCATATTCATTGCATTTAAAATTAATGAATCGATAAAGTGTAGTTGAAAAATTTAAATAAGATTGAGCTAAAGAAAAAAATTTTGTTAGGAAATAAGGTTTTCTTTTAATATCCTCTAAAAAATTTATTTCAGGAAAAAAATTATAGCCATGTACTTTTATACAAGAACTTCTTTCTCTCCATATATAGTCACTATCATCAATACATATTGAAATACTACGATAAGTTGGAAGAATTCTATTCATATGTTTTAAACCGTCAACACTATCTTTTCTTGAAAATATTCTATTACCAAAAAATTTTTTTAGAGGATCTAACAAAAATAAGCATGATTTTGCATGCTCCAATGTTCCCATTGTATATAAATATAATTCATATTTTTCATTCATTTTTTGTAAAAATTGAATAACCCCTGGTCTTAACTTATAATATATTGTATAAGATCCTTTTTGATATTTTACATTAGTTTTTAAAACTGATAATTCTAATTTTTCAATTTTTTTTTTTATATTTTTATCATTTAAATTTTCATAATGTATAAACTTTCCATTTTTTTTTAATAAATTTATTGTGTTAAGTTTTTCTAAAAAATTACAATAATTGTCGTAACTCGATTTTATATCTTGATGCTTATTATTATATTCCATGTTACTTTTTTTTTTATAAAATAATGAATATAAATAATCTTCAATCATTTCTTCATTTATTCTTATATCATCATATAGAAAATTGGCTTTATTATAATAATTATTATCATTATCATTCTTATCAGCATTTAGATTATTATTAACTTCTATATGATTATCAATGTTTGTATCTATATCAGTATTTGCAATATTATCATTATTTATAACATTGTTTTGATCAAAATGAACATTTTTTTCATCAATGTATCTTTCTATAACTGATATTTTTTTGTTAATTTCATTTTTAGTATTATTTATATTATATACATGGTTACTTAGTTCTTCTAAATAATTCATTTCATTTTCTAAATTTCCATCAAGATCAGTTGTTATATTTATTATTTCACTATTCATATTTACTGATAAAAGAAAAAAAGAAGCATGCAAAAGTGTATTATCTAAATCTAAAACTAAACAAAGTTTTTTATTTTCAATAATATTTTTAATTCTTTCTTTTTCTAAATCAAGAGCCTTATCTGAATTTATGAATAACTCATTTTCATTTGTTAAAAAACCGGGAGTCAAAAAATATTTTTGCTCTTCTTTATTTTTATTAATTTCTTCTTGACTTAAAAGACAATTAGTGCATAAACCAGAAAAAATTATTTCGTGACTGCATTTAGCATCACTAATTTCACATAATACTTCACTAGGATCATTAATATATATATATTCATCTTTTTCTAAATTAAAATTATTTTTTACAATGGTTATCCTTCCATGATTATTACTTCTTAATGCAATATAGTTGTTTCTTATTTCAGAATTTTTTCTATTACTTAAAATAAAATTTATAACATTGTTTTTTTCATTTGGTTTTGTATCAATTTCTATTTGTTGTTCAACCTTTAAGATATTAATATTACCATTTGTATTATTATCTTTATTATTTGTATTTATTTCATTTTTCATATTATCACTTTCATCATTTATATTATTAAGTACACCATTTAAATGAACAGTTTTATCATTTAAATTATTCTCATTTTCTATGTAATTGTTTTTATCACTTGAGTTATTAGTTTTATCTTCTAAATGAATATCTTTATCATTTAAAAGATCCTTTTTATTACATAAATTATTATTGTTTTCGTCAATATATTCATTCTTGTTTTCAATAATAAAAGCAATTATTTGATTGAAACTAACCACTGAATTATTATCTACAGCCCATTTTAATTTACAAGGCAGAGTTACACTTTTTGGCAAATAGATTTTTTTCTTTTCCATCAAGAAAAAAAAAAAGTTTAGAATCAAATAGAATATAATATGATTTTTATGTAAAAAATTACATAGTTATAAGTGAAAAGAAATTAATATTGAGATGATTTATCAGCCAAAAGATGATAAAAATAAAAAAAAATGAAAAAAAATTTGAATTATAAAAAAGAAATAAAATATTATTATATATATGAAAAAATCATTAAAATCAAAATTTTTTTCTAAATATATATATATATTATATGGCTCTGGTTCAATTTTTTTTTCTCAGAAATTTGAAATTCATTCAATTATTTCATTTTTACAAATATTTAAAGATGAAAAATTGTATTATTATTGAAAAAAAGTTTCAAAATATTTTAAAATGTTTCAATTTTTTTTTTTTTTTTTTTTTTTGAGCTTTTAAAATTTCTTTACATTTTTAAAAGTATTATGGTTTTTGTTATTTTTCGTTTTTTTGTACTTTTATATAATTTTTTTATTTTGTTTAAATATTTAATAATGAACTATATTAGAAAAACTCTCTATATTTAAATTATTATATTTAAATATTCTGAATATTTTGTTTAAAAAAAAAACTACATATAAATAATAAAAATTTTAAGATAGTATTATTGCTTTTTGTATCCCTATAAAAAAAAAACAATGTAAAAATATATTTTTTGGTTCTATAGATTTTAAGATAATAAAAAATAATTTTTAATCTTCCTAAAAAATTGAAACTATCTTATTTAAATACCAAAGTTGAAAATTTTTTTTATTAATACAATATTATTTAGAAAAAAAAAAAAATAAGAAACGCATATTTAGGTATTGAGCCTAGTATATTTATATATAATAATTAAAATTTTTCCTTTATTTTTAATTATGTCTAAGTTTTAATTTTTAATAATTAAAAAAAAAAAAAATGATAAAAATATTATATAAATATATATAAATAAACTTTGATTTTCTTTAAATGAATATAAAAATATATTTCTTATTTTTTTGTACTAAATGTTCTTACTAATAATTTTACAATATGAAATTAAATTAGAAAAAAAGTATTCATTTTTTAACATATATCTTTGTATATTTAAAAGCATTAAGAAAAAAAAAAAAGTTAAAAAAACTTGTAGATTTAGTTTTATAAAATTTTTAAAATATTATTTATCATAATAAAAAATACAAAGTAATTTTTCACTTTTTTAGATAAATTTAATTGTTTTTATATAAATTTGTATATTAATGTTTCTTATTTGATGAAAGTGATAGGTATCATCACTTTTTTTTTTTTTTTAATATGAATTATTACTTTGAAAAAAAATAATAAATTTATTTAATATATATAGTACTTCGGGATATTGTTAAATTTTTTTTTTCAAAAGTTTAATGAAATTTTTTTCTTTAATATTTAATAAATTTTTTTTTTTTTCTCTATAATATTTTAAATTATTTATTCCAGTACTTTTAATAAATAATTTTTTTTTAATATTACTTTTATTATATACTAAATCTTTTCTTTCTTTTTTTTTTTTTTTAAATAATTATTATAAAGAAATATATATAAATTTTTAATTAATATTTTGAATTTTTTTTAATTTAAAAAGGAATTTTTCCTAATAAAGAAAGTAGGTAATAATTCAATGGAGGAAGACTATGATAAAATATTAGTAATAAATTTTGGGAGTCAGTATTTTCATTTAATTATAAAACGTTTAAACAACATAAAAATATTTAGCGAAACGAAAGATTTTGATGTTGATTTAAAGGATATAATAGATTTAAATATAAAAGGAGTTATTTTATCAGGGGGTCCCCATTCCACTATTGAACCTGGATCACCCCATTTAAAAAAGGATGTGTTTGAATACTTTTTAAAAAAGAAAATTCCTATTTTGGGAATATGTTATGGAATGCAAGAAATAGCACTAAAAATGAATGGAGAAGTAAAAAAATCTAAGAATTCTGAATACGGGTTTACTGATGTGAAAATATTAACAAAAGAGAATGCAAATGATGATAAATATAAGAATTACAAATTAATGGATAATTGCGATTTATTTGATAACATAAAAGATAAAAAAACTGTAGTATGGATGAATCATACTGAAGAAGTAACTAAAATTCCCGATAATTTTTACTTAACTAATTCAAGTGATAATTGTTTAATTGCTTCTTTTTATGATGAAGAACATAAAATATATGGAGTTCAATATCATCCAGAAGTGTATGAATCTGTTGAAGGAGAAAAGATGTTTTTTAATTTTGCTTATAAAGTATGTAAATGTTCAAAGCAATTTGATCCTGTTAAATATCACGAAATAGAATTAAAAAAAATTGAAAAACATGCACATGATCATTACGTTATTGCTGCAATGTCTGGTGGTATCGATAGTACTGTAGCAGCTGCACTTACATATAAAATATTTAAAAATCGTTTTTTCGGTATTTTCATAGATAATGGATTATTAAGAAAAAATGAAGGAGAGAATGTATTTTCCTTTTTAAAAGAACTATTCCCTAATATGAACTTAACAAAAATTGATGCATCTGAAAATTTTTTAAAAAATTTAAAAGGGGTAACAGACCCAGAAAAAAAGAGAAAAATTATAGGAAAACTTTTTATTGAAGAATTTGAGAAGGCTGTAAAAAATATGAATATAGATATTGATTATACTTATTTATTACAGGGTACATTGTATCCTGATATAATAGAAAGCAAATGCTCAAAAAATTTATCAGATACTATTAAAACTCATCATAATGTTGGTGGATTACCAACAAATTTGAAATTCAAATTATTTGAACCTTTTAGATATTTATTTAAAGATGATGTTAAAAAAATAGCTGAAGAATTAAATCTTCCAAAATATATCATAAATAGACATCCATTTCCAGGACCAGGCTTAGCAATTCGAGTTATCGGAGAAGTAGATGAACATAAATTGAATATATTAAGAGAAATAGATGATATTTATATAAAAGATTTAATATCTTATGAATTATACGATAAAATTAATCAAGCCTTTGCTGTATTACTAACCACAAAATCAGTGGGAGTTAGAGGAGACGCAAGATCATATGACTATGTATGCGTTTTAAGAGCAGTTAAAACATCTTCTTTTATGACTGCTGATTGGTATAAAATACCATATGATATTTTAGAAAAAATTTCATCTCGTATATTGAGTGAAGTAAAAGGAGTTAATAGAATTCTTTATGATATTTCTTCAAAGCCTCCATCAACAATAGAGTTCGAATAATTAAAAAAAAATAAATAAATAAATTATATATATAATTAGAGAAAAAATTTTTATGGAATATATAAATTTATTTTTTAAATATTTTTGAATTAATAAAAAATACTTTTACACTTCTTTAAATTAATAGTACTCTTTTTTTAAAATTGTTTTATATATACTTTTTATTATTTTATTATTTTTTTATTAAAAATATATATTTTTTTTTTTTTTTATTTGGATCATGGTTCTAATAATTAAACTATCAATTAACTAAATTTTTGAATAAAAATAAAAATATATTATATTCATTGAAATTAATATTCCCTTTTTTATATTTAAATTCAATGGTCTTTTTAAATATATCATAGGAAATATTATAATTAAAAAAAATTCATCTTTATATAATTATTTTTATACAAATTTTAAAATGACATATTCTCAAAAAATTATATTCTTACAAATGCTTTAGTACTATTGGAAGTTTTATACAAAGATTATATTAATTTATTACTATGATTAAATACTAAAAAAAGGAAAATTATGTTTATCTATTTAAATACAAATTAATGTTAAACATATATAAGTTAAAATCATTGAAATAAATACAATTTGATGTTAAACATATAAAAGTTAAAATCATTGAAAACTTTATGATTAATAGCTTTTTTTAATTGGAAAGCAAGAATTTTTCTTTAATGTGAATATATTTAAAAAAAAAATAAGGAAAAAAAAGTATTATCCTAACTTTTGTTTTGCTTTTTTTTACTTTATTTCTAATCAAAAAAATTTACTACAGAATTCTTAAAATTTCTTGTATCTTTACGCTTCAATTTTTTAAAAACAACATTTCTAAAATTGGGAAAAAAAGAAAATTGTTTTTAATGAATGATATGAATTTTTATTTTTTATTTTTTTTTGTGAATATATTAATTAATTAATTTTTTTGATGTACATGAATAAGTTTTTTTATAAAATTGGGATATATATCAAATAATAAATTATAAAAAGAATATTAATATATATTTTTTTTTCGCTGGATAATTGATGATAAATTGCTTCTATTATCTAAAATTTAGAAAAATTAAAAAAAAAAAAAGAAAAATTATAAAGATAAAATGAAACAAATAAAGAAAAAAAAGAAAGAAAGAAAGAAAGAAAAATGAGATAAATCTTTTTTTTTTTATTATTTTTTTTTGTTTATATATTTTACTATGTATATTTTCGTAAGTACTATAAAAAGTAAATATGTATATAGCTTAACAAAAATAAGAAATTAATATTATAATTTTTTTTTTATTTTATTTTAAATATTATTAATATGATAAAATTTTTGACGTAATGAAAAATATATATATATATATATATATATATATTAATAAGATTATAAACTTAGATTATTTCTGCAGAGTATGTGTATATACACAAATAATAAAAAATTGAGTCATAATATAAATTAATGCTAACAATGTAAGAAAAAAAAAAGATAATCATTATAATTTGATTCCTTTAAAATTAATGATAAATATTAACTTGATAATATATTATTTTTATTTTTTTTTTAATGAAATAAAACTATAAGACTTCATAGTTTTTAATAAAAAATTATTTTAATATTCATATCTAAAAATTATTTTCAATGTTTTAATTTATATTTATGATATTATTTATTCTTTTAATTATTTGAAATGCATAAATAACTTTAAAAACTTCTATATTTCTTAATTTTTTCTTATTTTAACATAAATTTTTATGCTCATTCCCTTATAGTTTTCTGTTGAACGTGCAAGCTGATTTTTTATTCATGAATATTTATTTATATATATTTATACTATTTTATTGAGATTCTTTATATTTTTCTTTCATACATTTATTGGTTTATATATTTAATTTAGGAATGTTCGTCATTTATCTATTTATTTGAATATTTTTTTGATTTATTCTTTTTTTTTTTTTTTTTCTTTAAAGGATATATTATCTAATTTTTTTATTTTTTCAAAATAATACAAGAAAACATGGATAAAATAAAAAATAAAGATCTTTTGAATAGTCTTGAATGTTGGAATATGTTTAAAAAACCAAAATATTTAATTGAAGAAACAAATGAAGTTATAAGTAAATATGATGAGAAGCAGTTAGAGCAATTATTCTTAAAAAGATTAAATTTTGGAACAGCAGGCTTAAGAGGGAAAATGGGTATTGGATTTAATGCAATGAATATAGTTACTATTATGCAAACTACACAAGGGTTATGTACTTATTTAATGAATACATATGGTGTAAATTTATGCAAAAATAGAGGAATCATATTTGGTTTTGATGGTAGATATCATTCAGAATCTTTTGCACATGTAGCTGCAGCTGTTTGTTTATCAAAAGGATTCAGGGTCTATTTATTTGGGCAAACTGTTGCAACTCCTATTTTGTGTTATTCTAGTTTTAAGAAAAATTGTTTATGTGGAGTTATGGTAACAGCTTCTCATAATCCTAAATTAGATAATGGTTATAAAGTATATGCAGCAAATGGAGCTCAGATAATCCCACCAATAGATAAAAACATTGCTAATTGTATATTGGGTAATTTGAAACCTTGGAATGACGTTTATGAATATTTAAACGAAGACTTTTATTTAAAAGATACTTCATTAGTTCAAGATATTTATTATGAAATGTATGATTCATTTATGGATGATTTAAAACGTGAATTTAATTTTAATTGCAGCTTAAATTCTCATACTAAATTAGTTATAATTTATTCACCTATGCATGGAATTGGCAGAAAGTTTGTTCAAGGTATTATGCACGTAGTTGGATTTAATAATCTACTGACTGTACCTCATCAAGCTTTACCAGATGCAGATTTTTCTACTGTTTCATTTCCTAATCCTGAAGAAAAAGGAGCATTAGATATGTCTATTCAATTAGCTGATTCAATAAAGAGCCCTATAGTTGTAGCCAATGATCCAGATGCAGATAGATTTGCGTGCGCTGAAAAATTTAATAATAACTGGAAAATATTTTCAGGGGATGAATTAGGAATCATATTTGCATATCATTTAATGAAACAATATGAGAAAAAAAATATAGATAAATCTAAGCATGTATTTATATGTACTGTTGTATGCTCAAGGATGTTAAAGAAACTATGTGAAAAATATGGATACGCTTATGATGAGACATTAACAGGATTTAAGTGGTTAATTAATAAAGCAATAGAATATAGCAATAAAAACTATACACCATTATATTGTTATGAAGAAGCTTTAGGCCATGCGTTAACACAACATGTTAGAGATAAATGCGGTATATCTGCTTTAGCTTATTGGATAGAAATAGCTGTTCATTTATATGAAAATAATTTAACATTTCATGAATATTTAGAAAATATTAGAAAAGAAATAGGATATTTTGTTAGTAATAATGGATATTATATTGTCTTAGATCCTAACGATATTGCAAGTATATTTAATGAATTCAGAAGTAATGGAGCATATAAAACTACTTTAGGTTCCCATAAAATTGTTCATATTAGAGATTTAACAACAGGATATGATTCTTCAACTCCTGATAAAAAATCTGTAATTGCTCCAACACCTGATTCTCAAATGATCACTCTCCAATTTGAAAATACAGCTATTCTAACTATAAGAGCTAGTGGTACTGAACCAAAAGTAAAATGGTATGGAGAAATTTCAAGAAGTACTTATGAGGAAGCACGAAGAGATATTGATAAACTAATAAATGATGTCATGGATGTATTTATGCAACCAAATAAATATAATGTTAAGAGAAATTAAAAAAACAATAATAAAAAAGATACAAAATATATAGTAAAATGTAAAAAAAAAAATTGATAACTCAATATATAATAAAATAATATAAAATATGACATAAAGTTTACATTATTTTTTTCATAAAAATAATAAAAAATTAAAAAAAAAAATATTAATTATACATCTTTTTATAATAATTTTTTTTCTTTTTCTTTTTTTTTGGCAATTTAGATGCCTTCATCTATTTAATAACATTAAATTATAACATAATCGTTTTATGTGCATAATAATAACTTATATATTCGTTACTCCATAAATAGAAAAAATCTTCATAATAATAAGGATTTTTATGCTTAAATTATTTTAAAAAAGTTATTATTATTTATTATAAACCTATATAAAAGTATTTTAATAAACCAATGCATCACCATATAAAAATTTAAAAAAAAAAAAATTAAGTTATTATAATGCCCTATATGCTTCTTTTTTCCTTTAATTTTTTATTATTTCCAAGTTTTACTTATTCTCGTAAGTTAATATATGATTACATTTAATAACTGATTATACATATGAAGAAAGAAATAACAAATTTACTAACTATAATTAAACAAAAAATAACTCAAAAAAATTACTATATATTTATATATAAATACATAATATTATGTTTTTAATTTATTAAAAAGGAATTGTGTAGAGAAAAATAAAATAACTTTTTTTTAAGATGACCGAGATAAAAAATTTAGAAAAATGGATAAAACATGAAAAGAAAAAAAAAAAAAAAAAAAAATTAACATATATGTATATTACAAATTTTTATTTATATATTTATTTATTAATGTAATTTAAGTAGAAAAATTTATCTATGAATTCATTTTTTAAAATAAGAATCTTTTAAGATATTCTGCTTTATGATGTAAAAAATAAAAAATAAAAAATTTTTTTTAATTTATATTTTTAATTTGTCGTAAAATATAAATATGTTATTATTCTTCGTAGTATTATAGTAAAAATTCATAATATTACTTTTATTAAAATATCTTTTAAATTATTAGATTTATCATAATTTATGAAGTTTTTTTTAATATAAATTAGTCATAAGATACATTAAAAAAAATTGCTACAGTAAATTTTGGAGTTTATATAATTATTAAAATTATCACATAAATAAAAAAACAAATTAATTTTTACTTAATAAATTCAAGAATTTTTACAGTTATTCAAAAAAAAAAAAAAATGAAAATCCCAAATAAGTAAGAAAAAAATAAAAAAAGGAAAGCTAATAGCAGCTTTAGGGTTATCTATTTTTTTTTATCATCAAGGGACATATGAAATGAACATTATGTCTATATAAATCAGAGAATAAAATAAATTACATTAATACATATATAAATTTATGTATATTTTTTTTCATTTCAAAATATTATCTATGTTTTCTATATAGTCCAGGTGCAGGTGAAAACGCTCTCGAACCAATTTATATAAAAGACGATGATGGATATGATATTGATGCATTCCTAATACCAGTTCACTACAAAGTATGAAAAATTTTTCAAAAAATTTCTAAAAGAATTATATTTCATCTTAGTTTTTTTCCATATTATTTTATCATATTTTAATTTATTGAATTTATGTTTTATTTTATATGTATATTTTATTTTATACTTTTTTTTTTCTTTTTTCTTTTTTCTTTTTTTGTCTAGAATTATATTACAAAAGTGTTAATCCCTAATGGAGTTTTAAAAAATAGAATAGAAAAATTGGCATTTGATATAAAAAAAGTATATAAAAATGAAGAATTTCACATAATTTGTTTATTAAAGGGATCAAGGGGTTTTTTTAGTGCATTATTAAAATATTTAAATAGAATTCATAATTACAGTTCCAGTGAGTCTTCAAAACATTTATATGTAGAGCATTATGTCCGAGTTAAATCTTATTCTAATGATAAAGCCTTGGATAGATTAGAAATAGTTAGTGAAGATTTATCTTGTTTAAAAGATAAGCATGTTTTAATTGTAGAGGATATAATAGATACTGGAAAGACATTGTTAAAATTTTGTGATTATTTAAAAAAATTTGAAGTGAAAACAATTGCAATTACATGTTTATTTATCAAGAGAACACCTCAGTGGAATGGTTTTAAAGCAGATTTCGTTGGCTTTTCAATACCTGATGGTTTTGTTGTTGGTTATAGTTTAGATTACAATGAAATTTTTAGAGATCTTGAGCACTTATGTTTAGTTAATGAAGAAGGATTGAAAAAATTCAAAGATGTAAAAATTTAAGAAACATGTTTCAAATATTTTAACAATGTAATATTTTTAGAAAAGTATTTTAAAAGAGTTCATAAATATAAAAATTTGAGAGATTTAAAATATATCATAATTTTATAGTGTAAATATTTTAAAATGTTATAATTCAAAGATATATATAAAAATTTGATAGTTAAAAATTATCAAATTTATATAATTTAAAAATTTCAAATATTTATAATTCATATATATCGAAATTTTATAATTCAAAGATACAAAATTTTTTTAATTCATATATATAAAAATTACGTAGTTGCCTTAATTTTTAAAAATATAAGAAAAAATATAAAAATAAGAAAAAAAAAAAAAAAATTCTATAAAAGAAAAAATATATACCATTTGCAAAGAGATATATATATAAATATATATATATGTCCCTTAGCGGTAGCTCCTTTTTTATCAGAAAAAAGAAAATTATTTTTTTTATCATAATTTTATAATTGTTATTTTTTTAACTACAAAAACAAAAAAAAAAGGAGTAATATTTATTAAATTTTTATGAAATATAAATTTTTAAATATACGAAATACTTTATTAAAGCAGAAATATTAATATTTTTATTTTTAATTAAAATCTTATTATTTATGATAATTATAAATATTCTAAACTTACACATTTTTTTTCCTATTATATTTTATGTGGAAAATTGACACATTTAACTTTAAAAAAAAAAAATGTACCATATAATGACATATTTTATATAAATTGTTTTCATAAAAACTTTTATTTATTAAATATTTTAAATTATCATTTTTTTTTTTTTTTTCTCTTTTTTATTTTATATAAGTTTGTCACTTTTTCTTTGTTGGATTTCCCTATTTATTCTTCTGATAAAGAAATAAAATCAATCAAAAAAAAAAGTAACATACTTTAAAAATAAGAAATGAAAGATTAAATACTTTAATAAAATTTTATATACCAATATAAAGAAAAAATGTTCATATAAATTTCTATATTTTTTTTTGAAATGTATATCTTATTTATATTATAAAAAGAAAAAATATTTTATGAATAAAATGAAAAAGAAATGATTTCATTTAAGAGAATTTAGTTTCTATAATTGTAAAATTATTTTACATTTATAAAATATCCTTCATTCTCTTGTTATAAAATTTTTTTATGCATATAAATTTTTCTTTTGTTAATATCAATTATTTTATAAAATATATAATTTTTGTTTTTATTTTGAAATAAAAAAGATGAAAAAAGAAAACAATAAATAAAATATCCACAAATGTATAAATATGTAAAGTTAAAAATGCATATATTAATTATTTTTTTTCGTCTAAATAACATATAGAAATATAAATATTTTATTTATTAAAAAAAATTATTACCTTTTTTAATGATTATTTGAAATATCAAAAAAGGAAAATATTACTTAAATGTTTTTAATTTTTATATAAAAGAATTAGCTATAATATCATTAATAAAAAATTTATTACAACTTCACATTATAATAAAGTTCATAATATGGAAATATGATTTATTAATTGGCCTTTTAAAAACTTTACTAAAGTATTGAGTAAATAAATTCATATAGAGAATGTAGAAATATCTCTAATGATTTTATTTATGTTACTAATACGTAAATTTTATACATATAATTTACACAACTGAACAATTATTATTCTAGAGGCATTTATTTAGTTTAATAAATAAATGTATCTTTATTTTTATTAAAAATTAAAATCCTCATTAAAATTATTGGATATGTAAAAATAAGTTAATTGCAACATATAAAAATAAATTTAAATTATATTTATTAATAGTCTTTTAAAAAATAAAAACAAAATTCCTTTTGTTTTTCTTTAAAATACTTCAAATAAATAATTTTTATTGTAATAAAATTTAACTAAATTTAAGTAACAAAAATTTATATAAATATTTTTCAAAAATTCTTGATAAAAAAATTCTCTTAAAATTTTCACCAAAAAAAAAAAAAAAATTGTCATATTTATTTTTTTTTTTTTTTTTAAACTAGCCAACTTCTGTCTAACCCCCTATTTTTGTATAAACAACTATTATTTTATAAAAAGTTAATAATATATTTTATTAACCGAAAGGCATACAAAATATGTTTTTTATTTATTTTTATTATTTCATAAAACTGTAATAAAAAACATAAAACTTAGATTTTTACATTGATTTTATATGAAATTAACTTTTGTTCTACAGAAAAAAAAGGTATGAAGAAATTCAATTAATTCGGAATAATATAAAAAAAAAAAAAAAGAGGAAAATAAGAATTATTTTTTATAATATTACTAAAATATATATATCATAAAAGCAGAAATAAAGTTTTTTCTTTTTTGGTAACTAAATAATGAGGTGCTATATTAATTTTACAATAATAATAATAATAATAATAATGATATTAAAAAGAATAAAATTGTGATATAATTGTCTATTAGGTTGACAATATAAATAAATTTTTATTATAGTATACACGTATATATATATATGTACTATAATTTTTTATATAAATTATTACATTTTTCTTTCTTTCTTTTTTATTCTAAAAAATAAAATTCGTATATACAAATAAAGAATAATTATGAATATTTTGACTTTTTAATTATAATATTCAATATATAAAAAAAAAAAAATAAAAATAAAGTAGAATAAATTAAGTGATTTATATATATAATACAAATAATATAAAACATAAGAAACTAAGATATATATGATATATTAAATCATATATAGATATTTTTAATGTATGTATAACATAAAATGTTAAAACAAAAATAATAAAAAAATAAAAATATTAATAAATATAATAAATGTTTAAATTTTCTTCCATTGTGTATATTAAGATTTAAATCTTTGTTTTTGCATGAAAAATATTTATATATTAGGTAGTAAGTGGGATCAAATAATAATAAAAAAAGAATAAATGTTTTCAGATATAAATCACTTTATAGAATCTATTATATATAGAATTAGAATAATTTTAGTATATTTAATTATAATATTAAAAAAAAAAACTCTTCTAGAAACATAGAAATCTAAATTATTATGTGGACATAATATTTACTTATATTTTTTTTCTTTTTCAATGTTAAATGTTTTACTATTTCAATTAGAATTTTTATTACAAGAAAAAAAAATAAATTTGTTATTATTTTACTTTTATTTTATAATTTTATTTACACAAATCCATAATCCTTTTTTTTTTTTGTAAACTAAAAAATTAAATTCCCACTTTTTATTGTAAATTAAATGATTTTACGTTTTATATTATTTGTAATTATGAAGCTGTTAATTTTGTCTTCAATATGATAATAAAAAATGTTTCCTCGTATAAAAAGTAAAAAGGAACGTTTAAATATTAATATTATGAATAAATTTGAAAAATAAATAAAATCGAATTTTAGAATTACATATTAGTTATTGTATTTTTAAGAAATTATATATAAATATAATTATTTAAAAATCTAAGTTTATAAATTTTTTCGTGTAAAATTTATTTATAGTCTCCATAATTTTTGTAATTTAATATTCTATTTTTGCAGTATTAAGAAAAAAAAATATTAAAAAAAAAAAAATTAAAAAGGAATATATAAAATAGGTAATTTAAAATGTAGAAATTTTTTATACATTAAAACATATATTTTAAATTAATTGATAATATATATTATTTATTAAAATGATTTGTAAATTAAATTTATCATATAATAAAAACTTTATGTACTTTAATATTTATAAGAATTAATTTATATGTACATATATTTTTGACTAAATTTAAAAAAAAAAAAAAAAAATTAAATTCATATATTTTAAAAATATAATTACAATTTATTATGTAATTTTTATATTTTTTTTTAGAAATTTTAAGATATTTATATTAATTGTATTATAATAATATATACATTTTTTTTTTTTTTTTTTTTGAGTGCTAATTTTCACATTTCATTAAAAAAAAAAAATTGATAAAATAAAATTATGTGAAATATGTATTTTGTAAAAGATAAAAAGAATTAAGATAATTTTATAAACTAAAAAATATTTTTATCTTAGTAAAATTTTCTTTATATTTTAATATATATAGAAAGGTTTTTATTTTATTAAAATTGTTTGTATTTATCAGAAAATTTTTATAAAAATAACCTAGAGAAAAAGAAAAATATTACATTAAAAAGTCAAAAAATATATAAATTTAATTTTTGATTCTATTAATATTATTATATATTTATTATTATAATTATTATACAACTATTTTTTTTAACCTATAATATTATATAAAAAAATTTTCTCTTAGTGATTATTAATTTAATTTATGAAACAAAATTACATTATATAATATTCACTTTTTTTTTAATTTTATATTTAAAAAGTTCAATTTAAAAGAAAAAAAAAAAAAAGAGAAATAATATATTTAATAATGAATTAAGTTGCAAATATATATACTTACAAAGATGTCTTTGCATAAAGAAATTTGTAAATACATTATAAAATGTGGTAATAAATCAATACCAAAAATTCAATATGAAGCAACAAGGAAAAAAACAAGTAAAATAACTGACTTTTATAAAAAATTTATTTTCCCATATTATTTTAAGTATATTAGAGCACCTTTTGAAAGATGGCAATATTGTGCAACAACAAAATTTTTAAGAGAGCATGGTAATATTAGAAAATGAAAATATATAAATATTTATTAAGTAGAATTATAAATCACAATAATTAGAGAATTTAAAAATATATATATATATATATAAAGAAAAAAATAATGAATAAAATAAATAAAAAGTTGAATATAATAATTTACTTAAAAAAAAAAAAAAAATTAATTTATATTAGATCATTGTTAAAAATATGTAAATTTTTTTTCTTTTTTTTGTAGGATTAATGTATGATGATATGTATAGTGATAAGGATCCTGTTATTGAGAGAGCTTTATCTTTATTACCAAAAGATATACAAATAAAAAGATATAGAAGAATGCTAAGAGGAACTCATTTAAATTATTTAAGACTACTATTACATCCTTCAGAACAAAATTATGACCCTTATATACCATATCTAGCACCATATATAGAAGAAGCTAAGTTTCAACTACAAGAAGAAGAGGAGTTATTAGGTTATCATCCTTATGATAGAAGATTATATTCAGGAGGAACAACTGGATTTGGAGATTTAGAACCGGGACTACATTTTCTTGTTTCAATTCCTAATGTTTATGGTGCAGCTATTCCACATATAAAAAAAAAATGATAGATACCTAATTACATGTTATATATTTTTATACATTGATTCATAAGGATGAAATATACAAATAAGCTCATGAGCATACACACATATTATGCATATATAAATAAAAAATATAAATATATATAAATATGTGAATATATAGATACACACAATTGTACAATTTCATGAGAATTCGCTTTTATATATTGATATATAATGAAACATTAAAAAAAATTATATAACTTTTTTTTATCCTTTAACTTTTTTTTTTTTTTAAATTAAAAATTTTTTAATGTAAAAAGAATTTTAAAAAAAATATGTCTTTTAAATCACTAAGATATAACAAAAAAAAAGTTTAAAAATATTAAACATTTAAGTACTTTTTTAAAAATTAAAAAAAAAAAAAACATATATATAAAAATATATAAGCATGTATAAATATATTCTTATATGCATATATATATATATATTCCTTTAAAAATTATCAATTAAAATGTTAAATATTTATTTAAATTATTTAATATATACAATAGTTATTTTTTATTAATCAAAATAAAAAATATTAGAAATGATAAAAAAAAAAAATTTATATATATTATCTTTACAAAAAAACAAAACAATAATAATATATGAAATGAAAGAAAATCAAGAGAATGAAAAAAAAAAAAACTGAGATTTTTTTAAAAAAAAGTATCCAATATTTTTATAAGAGATAAAATATTTAAGTATTTCAGAGTAAACATTATTAATACAAATATGATTTTTATGTTGCAAATATCCAGATGTATATAATTCTAAAAAGTAAAATTTAAGACACTAAAAAATTTTAATTTTTTTTTTTTTCTTATGAAAATTACTTTTCTGTTACATATATCAATTTGTTAATTTTTGAATTAAGCACAATTACTGACATACTTAATTTTTCTAATGAAAAATATATATTTTGACATTCAATACCGAGTTCTTTTAAGTAAACAGTTTTTGATTCTACTTTTATATACTGAGATGATAACTTTGATTCTGGGACAAATTCTAAAATTTTTAATATATGAGAACAAGCAATTTTTAAGAAACTTGATGCTCTTTCCTTTAAATAGATATAAAATAAAAAAAAATATATATTAATAAATACCTTTAATAAAAATTTATTAATATGAATAAAAACATGTTTATTAAATTAATACATGATTTTTTAATTATATAAGTATATATTTATTTAATCTATTATGTATATATATACATTTTTTTTTTTTAAGAAAATATAAGATATAGTTCTATTATATTAGTAACAAATTTTATTTATTTTTACAATAATGAATTAATGAAATTACCATTGAATTATTTGTTGAAAGAATTTCATCAGTTAATGTTTTATAAGAAGGAATAAAATTTCCATCATTATCATGGGTACCATATTCTAATAAATTTTCTTTATTAATTTTTTTCTCTACAGGTACATGTTCATCTTTTTTCTTTAAACTATTATCATCATTACTTTTTTCATTAGAGTTTTCTTCATGCTTCTTTTCATTTGAATTTTCTTCTTCATGTTTTCTTTCATTTGAATTATTTTCATCTCCTTCTTTATCTTTTTTTAAATTATGATCTTTATCTTCTTTTTCATCATCATTTTCTTTTTTATTCATAAGAAAACTATAATTTGTATGTTCCCTATTATTTAAATGGTTTACTTCAATTGAGTTTGCATTTTTTTTTTTCTTAAGACTTATAAATTTAGAAGCTTTAGCTTTTTCAGTCCATATTTTGAAAATACAAATAAATAAAAAAAAGAATAACTTTTTCATTATTATATATATATATAAATATATATATATATATATTTTTTTTTTCTAATTGTACATGAACCAAATATTTAATAGTAAATAAATACGAAAAATGTATATTGTGTTTTTAGATTATCATAAAAATTTTTATTTTATAGAGGAATATTAATATTATATTTTTCTATTGTTTTTTTATAATATGAAAGAATAATTGGTATTTACGGAAAATTACATTTTATTATAAATTTTTAGTTTTAATAGTTTAATTTTACAAATTGTATTTATCACTTTTTCTAAATTAAAAAAGGAATTACATTGAAAGTAAGTATTTTATTACCTTTGACTTCTTTTGAAAGTTAAAATCTTAAATAGACAATTTTCAAATTTTAAAAACATAAGGAAAATTTTAAAACCAGAAATATTCTAAGTATCTTTAAAAACAAAATTAAAAAAACAAATGAAAATATTTTTAGAATATAGTGCAGCTGCTCTGTTGTCATAAATATGTGTGTGCTATCAATTTGTCATTGTAAATTTTTTTTTTTTTTAATCCTGTAACCAGGTGCATGAATATTCAAAGTATACAATACAAACAAATTAAGTTTATGTAAAATATTAGGATAAAAAATATATTGTAAAAGTAGTAATAAAATACTTTCATTAATTATAAATAATGATAATATGTTATAACTTAATAGATTCTTTTAACTTTTTTTTTTTTTTTTTTAATTAGCTTTAAATATAATTTAATATTTTTTAAAATCAAATTTTAATCTTTTTACATTTTACTTTTTATTTTTTAAATACATAAAAAAAAATAGAAAAAATAATACAAAATGAAAATAAAATAAAATAAAATAAAATAAATAAATAAATAAAATAAATAAATAATTAATTAGTTAAATATATAAAGTAAAATATGCATAAATATATATGAACAAATATATAAATGAGTTAAATATATATATATATAAATTAAATTTACACAATTTTAATTAAACTTTTTTAAAATGAAAATGACAAAATAATGTAAGAAATATAAAATGAATAAAAATTATTATATATAATATTCATTTTATTCTTTAATTTAAAATATATAATAATTGATTTAAAAAAAAAAAAATAAGAAATATATGAATATATATAATGAGTTATATAAATAATTTTAATAGAATATTATATGCATCTAGGTTTATGCGAGTATTTGGTAAAATATAAAAGCTGAAAAAAAAAATTTTAAATGCACATTAGTTATTTAATTTATTTGTTTCATTTTTTCACTTATTTCGTAAAATTAGTTTCATTATTTTTATTTTTCTATATATAGTTTTTTATATTATTATATTCACTTTATATAAATAATTGAATATTTATTTAGGTAAGTTCAAAAGAGCACAATTAAGAGAAAAACCGCAAAGAAAAATAGGACCATTTTGTAATCCTGTAAAAAGATTAGTAAGGTTAAAAGAAAAAGAAAAATTATTTTGCGAAATTGGCTTACCTCGCATAGTTCCTAGAGCAAAAATAGGAACGAAAGAAAAAATATTAGAAGCCATAGAACCACCAAAAGTTAGTAAGGAAGTATTAGATAGAAGATTAGAATTTTTATTATCAAATGAAAGTGTATATCAACAACTGTATAATAAAATGTATAATGGAATCACGCCTTATCAATGTGAATTATATATGTGGGAACGTCAAATGAGAGATTTACGAAAAATTTATAGAGCACAGTATTTACATAAGTTGAGTGAAGTTACTAATGAAGAGAGAAACAAACAATTGAAGTTATTATTACAAACAAAAGAAGATAAAAGAAAAAGAAGAGAACATATTAGAAATAGAATACTAGAAGATAAAAAAAGAAAAGCTATATTAAAAGATCGTTTAAATTTAGAAAAAAAAGTTACTCAATCGATTTTATTCAAAAGACAATCTAATAGAAAGAAGCAAAACATTTATTGGCTGATGAAACTGCAAAAGAAAAGTGAATTTTCTGATGCAAATGATTTAAAAAAAAAAATGGAGGAAAATAATAATGAAGTTAATTTATTTAATCGTAATATTTCGGTAAGTAGTTTATATAAAGATTTAGGGTATAGTGTAAGGGAAGAAAAAAATGATAACACAAAAATATTTAAAATCGATAAAGTATATAGAGAACTATTAGAGGATTCCTTTGAATTTTTAGAAGAAGACGAAGAACAATTTGAAGAAAATTTACAAGAAAATGATGAAAATATTACACATAAGCAAAGAGCTCATATTTTATATTCTTCTTTTACAAATGAAGAAAAAATAAAACTTCTTGATGATAAAATAGCAATACTTACAAAAAAAATAGAAGAGAAATCATTAGCGAAAGGAATAGCAAATAATAATATTATGTTTTATATTCAATTAAAAGATAAATTAGAAGCATCAAAACAAGCATTTTTAGAAAAAGAATATTTACAAAATATTGATAAATCAGAACAATAAAAATAGAATCCCATATATATGTTCTTTTAGTTTTCATCTAGTCCTAACTTTTAATTAATTTTTTTTTAAAATTAAAATAATAAATATACTTATAAGTCTATTATTTAATTAAAATTATTATAGTATTCTTTATAAATTCTTTTAAATTCAAAATTTTTTATTGAATCCTTTAATTTTTATTTGTTATTTAAAAAGAATTTTATTTCTTTCATTATTTTTATGTTTATTTTTAATGCATAATTATTATTTTTCTTTTTTATATAGTTTTTAAAATTTTATTTTTTTAAGTATTACCAGTTTTTTTTTTTTTATTTTTTAAAATATTATAATTAAGTTTTGTATTTAATTATATAAGATACGTTTTCATTTAATTATATCCTAGGAAAAAAAGCATTATATTTAAAGAAAATATTTAATGTTCAAAAATACATTGTATTTTAGGCAATCAAATGTACTCTTTTTTTTTTTTATATTGAAAAATATTGCTATAAAATGACGAATATTCATACTATTAAATAACATTCTTATTCTTTTTTTTTCTTTATGAGTATCATAAAGTTTTTTATTATTTATTTATAACTATGCCAAATAGAAATATTGGCTAAGATTTAATTAATACGTATATTTTATAGAGCACATTTCATATTTTTTCTTATTTGCATATGTTGAGTGTATAAATAGAGCAATTTCTATGAAATATTTTTAAGTTAATTAATATAAGTAGGTACTTTTTTTTTTATTTTTAAAAAATATTATCTGATATTTTTGTATTTTTAAATCATTTTATTTATTTATATATATTTTTTTTTTTATGATTTTAATATTGTGATGTCTTAGTATTTCAATAAAATTTTATGTAAATAAAAGAAAAAAAAAAATTTCTTACTTTGTTATTAAAATATTTACAAAACATCTTAATTACATATAACACCCTTATATATGTTTTATTAATTTCAAAATTAATAAATTAAAATAGAATGCTAGTTGCAAAATATTAAAGAGTTATTTTTATATTTCATTTTTCTTAGAGTAAATTTTTTTTTGCTATGTCTATTAAGGAATTATAATATTATAGCTTAGTTGAAAGATATACTGTTTATTAAATTCATATATCTTTAAAAGTTTAATTTATCACATTTTT
Organism: Plasmodium relictum; assembly: GCF_900005765.1. Lineage (NCBI taxonomy): Eukaryota > Apicomplexa > Aconoidasida > Haemosporida > Plasmodiidae > Plasmodium > Plasmodium relictum. Next base: position 350,262 of record NC_041686.1, on the reverse strand, counting down.
AATTATTCTTTTTTTTTTTTTCCATTGTAGAGAAAACAATTTAATTATCAAACTATATATATATAGCATTTTAAGCTTCATGAATATTCTTATAACTTTATTGTAAAAATAAAAATGTGTATATCTAATTATAAAAGAATGTTGTAGCAATGTTATATGACTAAAATATTTTAAGAAAAAGTAATTTAGAAAGTAAGTTTAAAAATTAAAAGTATGAGACCTTTACAAGTTGTACATAAAAAAAAGAATTATAAGAAACAAAAAAAAAAAAAAAAAAAAGTTAAAATTAAAACAATAGTAATTTTTATTATCTAAATATTTTATCATAGAAAATAAACAAATAAATTTATGATAAAAAAATAACTAAATAATAAAACATAAAAATAGGGTTAAAAATAATAAATTCTAAACAACGAAAAATTATAATGAATATATGTATATATAGAGAGCTGAAAGTATAAAATAATATAAAGTTGGTAATGATATTTAAAAAGAAATAAAATTAAAAAAAAAATAATTATTTATGAAATATAAAAATCAAACATATTTCTATGTGCATTCTATTAATTTTTTTTTTTAATTTAAAAATTAATAAGCATATTAAATATAAATGAGATCATTTTTAAAATAATAAAAATATATTTCTTTTAATGAAATTATTTTTTTTTTTTTTTTTTTTGAGATTCCTTGCTATTGATTAAATCTAACAAATTAATACTTACTGAACCAGATCCTATAGATAATTTTTCTTCTTTTTTTTTAGTAACTTGCGCTTTATTTACATTAACATCACATTTTGTTTTAGCTATTTCAAGAAAACTCCTTTTAGGTAATTGATTATTTTCATTCTTCACATTGTTTATTTCAATTTTGCTAGTAGTAATATTTTTGTTCTTATTTTTTATAATATTTTTTGAGTTATTTCTTTTTGATTCATTTTTCATATTTTTTTTATTCATATTCTTCGCAATATCTGCTCTATTTTTAGTATTGTAATTGGCTTCCTTTGAATTAGTTTTGATTAATTTTTTTTCTATTAAAAAATCATCATATTTGAATAATGTGTCATCACTTAATTCTCCATGTAAATATTTTTCTTCTTTTAAATCATTATAAAAACTTAGTATAATTTAATAAAAAAAAAAATTTACTATATATATTAGTATTAATAAGTGAAATTTTAATTAAAATCGTAATGAGATTAAAAATGGAACAAAATTATATATGAATATTATAAAAAAAAAGTTTACTCATATATATATATATATATATATATATATTTATTCATACACATATTTTTTTTTTCTAAGTTTTTATATACTTTAATGTATTAGAGCCTATATTATTTGAGTCATATTCTATATTCATTTTGTTACTAGATAAATTCCAATAACTTTTTTCTTTTCTTTCAATTTCTTCTTCCTGTGAAATTGAATATATATACTAAAGTAAATAACATTTTTTTTTTTTTTTTCCTTTTTATTTTATTACAGCTAAAAGTTTAAAGTGATTTTCTTCCTTTTTTTTTTTTTTTAAAATATTAATGTGCTTAGCTTTTCTTATAGATATTTCCTTCTGCATATGACAAATTAAAGTCACATGAATTAATGTAAAAAAAAAAAAAAAATAAAATAAATAAATATATACTTCATTATAATTTAAATTACTGAAAAATGATTTTTTGTTCTTTCTGATAACATATCGTCTAGATAAAAAAAAATATATATATATATATATACACAAGAAGACATGGTATATAATTAAAAGCAAAATAAAATTATAATGAATAAGAAAAAATTTTAAGAGAGCATATGTATTATAATAACCTAAATTTAATGATACGAACATAATATTAACTCCTAGAGGTAAATGAGATAAAATACAATATCTATAATAATAAAAATAATTAATTGTTAAGGAAAATAAAAAAAAAAATTGAAATATATAGCTTTAATTATAATACCTTTTTCTAATTTTTTCATCTAGTTCAAATGAATCTATGTATGTAATTTTTTTGTTATACAAAAACGTTGGCAATTCATTCACGTTATAACCATATTCATAAAATAGTAATCTAAAAAATAATAAAAGAAGCAAAATATCAAAAGTAAACAAAGACATATGTATGATATTGATTAAGATAAATACTTTTATTTCATTCCATTTTTTTTTAACGTACTTTAATATGAATGGATCTAAATAAATACATTGGCCATCTATGCATTGATAAAAGTATACTTCTATAAATAAATTTAATAAAAAGTTTGTATAATTGAATATATTTGGTATGTTAAAATATATATATATATGTTTTTTATTTTAACGATTTAAATCTTTTAAATTAATTAAATCACTATCATTATTTTTCTCCGAATCAATATGAAATTCTTTATCTTTTGTTATTTTTTTGTATTCTGATAATTCAATTTCTAATTTCATTTCTTTTTTTATTTGTTCAATACTATCCTAATAGTTAAAAGAAAAAAATGGAACCTTGTAGAAAAAGATAATTATCATGTGTATTATGATTTAATTTAAAACATGTTATCAAAAGAAAATAAATTAGATAAATTATTCTTTAATTTTTATATTTTTTATAATAATTTTTTTAAATGTATATAAAGATATAAATATTATATTACATAAACGTCATGAGCTAAATTATCATATAAATAAAAGGAATCAAAATATTCCTCATCTATATTTAATTCAGGGTTCAATTTTTCTACAGGTATATTTAAATAATCGCTCATCCTTAATTTAATATCTAATATTGCTTTTTCTATGACATTTACATCTGATATAAAAGATTTCATTTTTTTATTAGTTAAGATAAAATTAAAAATAGACAAATCCTTTATCCATATGGCCAATGGATTATATATATAGAAAATTTTAGAAAACTGAACACCTAAATTTAAATTTAATTTTATAACTTGATCAGAATGATTTTGACTAACACTTGTTAAATTTTTATTCATATAATCAATGTTTACGAAATATTTATAATCTATTACCTTGTTATTTTTAACGAAATTTTTATTTGTTATATCAAAATTGTTATTGAAACATAATTTATCTGATTTTAAATTTATTTTATTATTTTCTGTGTATAATAAACAGAGACTTATACTATCGTCAATATTATAATTTTTGACATAATGAAATTTCACCATTCTTAAATCATTTTCATTTATTATTTCAAAACATATTGGACATCTTTTCCATGTTTTTTTTTCTTCTTCAATAAAATATTTCAAAATGCAAAAAAAACAAAAGATATGCCTACACTTTGTAATTCTTGGTGAGATGATATTATTTTCAAGACAAATTGGGCATGATATAGAAGTATTATCAAAAATTATATAATCAACTTTTTCAATTTTATCCCATTTAATGTTTTCACCAATAATATTTTGTATTAAATAATCTTTTTCTGATACATAATATCGGAAATTACAATTTATATATTGATTTTGATTTTTTTTTATAAATGAATTAATTGTTCTTTTTTTAAATACATCTATCCTAGTTGGTTTATATCTGTTATATTGAACTATATAATTTATATTCATTACTTTTTTGTTTTTTTTTCTTTTCTCTTTATTGTTATCATTTTTTATATGTTTATCGGTTTTTATTTCTTCATCATTTTTTATATTTTTATTAGTTTTTATATCTTCATCGTTTTTTATATGTTTGTCAATGTTTATATTTTCTTCATTTTTTATATTTTTATCAATGTTTATATTTTCTTCATTTTTTATATTTTTATCAATTTTTTTGTCTTCATCATTTTTATATTCTTTATCATTTACATCTTTATGTAAGTCTATTGCTTGCTTTTTATTAACATCATTAGTTATTATGTTATTGTCATAATTTAAGGTTTTATTTTTTTCGTTTGAATTAAACATATCTAACTGAATATTAACCCCATTTTTTTTTAAAAATTCTTCTTTATAATTCATATATAATATATTTTCAGTTTTTTTACTATTTTCTCCTTTATGAATGTAATTAGACTCATAAAAATTATTATCAGAACTATTTTTTACTTCTTTTTTTTGCTTATCTAAATCATCATTTCTTAAATTTACATTTTCATTATCCATCCTGAAAATGATTTTTATTTTTCGTTTATATTTAATTCTTTTTCTATATTACTTTTATTTTTTTTTTTTTTTAATTTTTATCTTTATAAAAAAAAAGAAAAAGTAAATTTTTTAATCAATTTAACGCAAAATCTTTATTTTACCTGATACTATATATATTTTGACTTAATTCTAGAAAATTCAAAAGACATATTTTTGTGTTTTTATCAATCAGTTGTAATAATTAAAAAAAAAAAATAGCAGTATAAAAACATTACTAAAATTCAATGTAATACGAAAACAATAAGCATAAATAACTTCATAAACTTTTTATAAACTTAAATACGTTTTATTTTTTAATTTGCTTATGTTGCAAATTTTTATTAAGCGGTAAGTCATGTTCAAATTGATGTTAAACAAATGCATATTCTTATTTAAAGAAAACAAAATTAAGAAATAATATGCAATACCACATAATTTACACTTTTTACATTTTGTTAAAAAAAAAAAAATGTATATATATATATATAATAATGGAATAGCAAAAGATATTCTGTTAAAGAAAAAAAAAAAAAATCATTTGTGTTCATTATTTATATTACAGCATTAAAATTTTTTTTTTTACGAATAACAAAAAAAAAAAAAAAATAAATATAAGAGTAATAAAAAATATTTATATAGGTATATTTTCATATGCAACAATGTATTATAAAAAAAAATTAATATAAAAAAGTGAAAATTTTTTTTATATTTTTTATTATGTTAAAAAAAATGATTAATAGATAAATACATAATTAGAAATATGATAAATTAAAATGTTAGAAATTTAAAATATGATTAAAATAATTTTACTTATTTGCCTTAATATATTTATTTCTAATGTTTATAATAGAAAGATTTATAATATTATATATAAAAAGAACAACAAAAATAATTTAGTATTTATAAATGTTTTAAAATGCAAACAAAAATATCATCTTAATGCTAAGAAATTTATTAATTTTAAGGAAATACAGCTTCAGAGAATAAAAGAATATAGAAAAAGAAGTGGACCTGAGAAAAATAATATTAATTATAATTTAAAAGATAAATATAATTATCATGAAAATTTGTAATTATTTAATAAAAAAAAAATTTTTTTTTTTTTTTTTTATAAATTATTATAACAAATTATATATCTTATACATATATTATTCTTTTTTTTTTTTTTTAAGTCTTTTTGTGAGAAATGAAGTATTGCCAACACTAGCTAAAATAGAAAATGAAAAATTAAAAGAAAAAGAAAAATACAAATTAT